>NC_136485.1:8424160-8696660 GCF_053919585.1 Euprymna scolopes
TTTAAAAACTATTTTAACTAGCTTAAGACCCATAACAGAACGGTTCATAAAATATCCAATCATTTGAGGCTTCTAGCGCCACCCTTCTACTTTTAGTTTAGGAGAGATAGAGTTTGAAATATGGAAACAAGCAGACATACATACATACATACTGAGTTTTATAAATTAGATTACTAAGTTTTGTGTTAGGCAAACTGTCTATTATAAAAGAAGAAAAGGCAATTTTGTATTGAAAATTATACGGGTTAGAACAAACAGAAAACAATTATTAATAGTATGTATAAGTTGATCAATAAGAGGGAAACATTTTTTTCTGCAACCACGGCAATTTAAGATATACAGGACATTTAGAAGGGGCAGCGGTTATATCCTTGTTAAATTCATTAATTTGTAATTTAATACATTTATCAGTCCAAAATCCAGGATAGCCGTCATCGAATAGAATGTTTTAAATTTAATAATTTCAGCATTTAGTTGACATGGAGAAAAGATAATAAAGGTTCTATGTACGAATGTTTGAATCAACGTCAACTTGGTAGTTTCGGGTGTAAATGAACACCATTTAGTGTGTAAACTTGTGGAAAGTTGTTGTTTTATTGTCTATAGAAGTTGAGAATATACCTCTAGACCTTTAATCTAGGACATCAAGGAACGGGAGAGAATTATCCTTTTAAATCTCCATAGTAAAAGACAGAGCGTGATGTAAAGAATTGAGATGATCAAAAACTTTTAACGAAAAAAGAAGTAGGAGATTATTTGATGATTTAAATAGTTTTGATCTATAAAATCCACCAAAAATGTTTGTAAGGATAGGACGCAAGAGGATACCCATGGAAACCCCATCAATTTGCTTGTGCATCACGTTGTCGAAACTTAACTCAAACGACTTTGTACAAAGAGAAAGCAGTTCAGTAAAATATTTTTCTTATAATGATGGAAAATAAAGTTCACTTTAGGTAAAGTGTATTGCAACAAATAGCAATGGTCTCATCTAGAGACACTTTAGGAAATAAACAAGAAATATGAAACGAGCATAAGAAATAATTGTTTTGGTTGGGAGAAGTATCTCTAATAATTTTAGAAAAAGCAAAAAAAAAAATAAAAAATCCGAGACACAGTAAGTGGAATAAAATGTACGAACAGGTAAAAGTAAGTGAGTCATTGGGCGAGGGCATGCTGAGTGGAAGCAACCATGAATAAAATGAGTCAAAAAGGAACATTATCTTTGTGAAGTTTAGAGAAGCCATGAAATCGAGGTCCTAGGGATGCAATTGTGTATTTTTTAATAAATCTCTTTAAAGAAAATATTTATAGTAAAAAAAAAGTGCAAGCGTTTTTGTAATTTGATTTCAATATTCAGAGTATTTTCACAGGAGTCAACCGAGCCGAGTTTAAGAAATTTAGTAGTGTCATCTAAAATATTTGATATTTTATTAACATAGTCAGTACGGTTGAGGACGACATCGCCGGCACCTATATCAGGTCTAGAAATATAAATATCTTTATTTTTCCTCAGATTATGTTCAGTAGAAACATGCGATTTTATTCCAGAAAAAAAATTAATCGAATCAATCAACGATTTGCTATTATAAAAGTATGATATTAGATACATTAGCATTTATAGCTGAAAAAAGTGTCCGAGGAAAGAGGAGCATCACGTTTTAACTGAAAAAAAAACAAGATTTCAAATTCAGTTATATACTCAATATACCTGATATATCTAGGAGGAACACGAAAATTAAAGCATTTAGTGAGACCAATTTTTTCAGAATCAGAAAGGACCACATTAGAAAAATTAAAGATGTGTTTATCAAGATTGGTTTTGTCCAAACCAAATGTATTCTTGAACACCCAGTATAGCATAACTTACAACTGAATTAACGAAGTACTTTATCCACTGCGCTACGGGTCCTTTCGATTTAACTAAGCATTTAGGATGAGAACATTAGTCGGAAGAATCCCAATAATATGAAGAACAAGCTCGTTATTAAAATCGTCCATTGCTCCTGGATTTTACGTGTTACACGTGTAATACACGTCGGTTCATTTCTAGTTCCATCTTTACACAATTCGTTGACGGTAAGAGTTACTCTCTATATTTTGTTTCTATTTCCATACAACGGTTTACATGGTAAGATCCATGAATTATGCAGATTAAAAAGAACATTTCCCACCCAGTAAAATATGCTTATGTTTAGAATAACGTACGAATGAAAAAAAATTGAATTAAAGGCCACAAAAGCGATGTCGAATGCACACAACTAAAAAAAAAAAACATTGAAATAGAAACTATTATTTTCATACACCGATAAAATGAAGAATTCGCTGACAAAGCCAATACAGGCATAAACTTGTTTGTTTTTTCCAAGCAAGTCACAGAAAAAACATTTCTTTTATTAAAATGTTTAAATAATTTTTAAAACTTATGTAAAAGTAGAGATTCGTAAAAAACTGATTTTATGGAAGAAATCTTTAGAAAATCGTATATAAAAATATATAGTTATTTTGAATATTAAGTAGCTATATTATTACTATACGTCCGCAATAAAGTAAGAATATTTATTGTAAAAATAAAAGTTTTAAAGAGCATGGGAATTTCGAAATACTTCTCTTACGATGATTAAATTAAGGAATACTGAAACATCGTGTCACATAATACATTCATTGATTGAGTATGTCATAAAAGAACAACACTTACATCTTATTTATACATTACTCTGCCTGAAAATGTGCAAATAATTATACACAAACCACATACGAATGACACGTTTTTATATTAAACAAATAATTATGATGAAAGTGTATCGCATAAGTATGTGACCTTAAAAAAAAAATCTAATGATATTTATATAAATAAGGAAGTACAAATACATTGAATAAGACATTTTTCATATTGCTTGGTGTATGGGGAAATAAATATTATAGAACATATATATATATATATATATATATATATATATATATATATAGACTAGCAAAGATGCTCGCGCTTTTTGTGGAATTTTGCTTTATGCTAGAATGCTCGCTTTGTGAGCACCTTTACAGTAAGTGGATTTTCTAAGTCCCGCAGAAAATATGACCTAAACCTTTCACCTTGACCTTGTAAATCGTGTGCACCATCCCTAGGTCTGAGACCATCATTATCATGCCAGATTTGGTCATGTTCAGTCCAGTGGTGTGGGCTGTAAGAGAGCATATATACGTAGGCTATGACCTTTGACCTTTGACCTTTGACCTTTACTTTGGATTATTGTGTACCATCTCTATGTGGTGAACCATCATGATGCCAGGTTTGCTCATAATCGGTCCAGTGGTATGGGTTGTTAGTGAGTTGTACACACAGACACGAACTTAATTACTTTATATATATATATATATATATATATATATATATAGAGAGAGAGAGAGAGAGTGAGAGAGAGAGAGTGAGAGAGAGAGAGAGAAATATGTAATGCGAACTTTTAACAGACCCGAAGACAACAAAGGTTTAGACCAAATTACACGTTTATTTATTGTTTAAACTTTATTAAACTTAATTAAACCCTGATTCAAATTTGATTTAAACTTATCTATATGCATATATACATATCTATCTATATGCATATATACATATAGATAGATAAATATATACGGTCCTCGTAGCTTACTTGAATGTGGTAATGTTACATGTGTTATCACTTTAGAAAAATCTAATAAATCTAATCTAAATTGGAAAATATTAATGTATTGCTGCGATGAATGTTTTGGCAAATATAGGATAATTATCCAATATTTTATATATATATATATATATATATATATATAATATATATATATATTCAGCACTTCCTGCTACAAAAGACCTGCTAGCCTAGATTCTTGCCTTCTGAATTTTAAGAGCAGGTGTTTCTCCGTCACAAAATAGCTATCGTAAAAATCCTTTATAACTGCGGTAAACTTACTTCGTATACAAAGACAAAAGCATTAAACAAGTGCTTATTATAGCAGATTCCTTATCATATCGTATACCAACGAATAAAATCTATGCTGTAGAACTTAAGTAATATCACCACGAATAGTAATATAACACAGAACCAAACTTGAATACCATTAACACATTCTACCACAATCAGATGCAACCTAGCTTTAACCAGAAGAAAAGCTGTAAGAATTATTGTACATAGATATATATCACCAACTGACAACAGTAATATAATTAGACTTATTATTTACTATAAAAAATTAAGACCAGCCGTAAAAAAATAATTCTACCTTAACCTTAAACCAATATAAAAAGCTCTTTAAATGCTCTCTAGTCGATCGCAACTCGTACAATAATCCAGAAACCAATATTTACGTCGGTTACACAACCACTATCTTATGAGTTCTCTGCGTAATGTCAACTTTAGTCAATCTTCTAGCATCTGCAAAAAACGTAACTGTCCGGGTCCGAAGTCAGATAAATCTTATACATCCCGAAACAAATGAAAATACATTGTAAGTACTTAAAGTTATTTCTATAAAGTCCTTACGTCAACTATTTACGCTGTTACGTTCCAAACAAACCCACTTTATTCCCATTCCAAAAAGATAATAATAAAAATGGAAATAATAAAAGAATATAATTAAGCGGAAGTTTTACGTCATCTTAAATAATGTTTATTTAATTAGAAAACTTCTGTCTAAATAACGCACATTACACGCTCACACAAAACACACACACACGCACATACACACACACACATATATATATATATTAGACGAATTTTGTAGTTTGCTTGAAGAATTGTGCGTAGTGTGAAAGGAGTTGTGTTTGAAGGCCATAGCAATACGGTTCGTGGGAAACACCGTGGAAACGAGTTATCATATTAGGGAAAAATTATAATATTAGAAAGAATTTTTAATAATTTTCAATTTCATTACGTTTAATTGACCACGTAATGCGGCGTACAAGGTGAATAATGTTCCGAGAGTAGTAGCTCTTCTTGAGGGAAAAATGAAAATAAACGTGTACAACTCTTCGGTGGGCTCTGGATATATATATATATATATATATATATATATATAATTGAATAGAATACAATTCTCATCGTAGAAAATGCAGTTGCAATCAAAATAGCATGCACTTCTGTAATTCGTTACGTTTACAAAAATATCATAAATAAATAAGTAATCTGCCCTCGTTACACGCCTTGGTGCTTTGAATGTATGTTCAATCATTCATTATAATAGATTCAAAAGGTTTTTAATTTTCCAAGTATAGACATATTATCGAAGATGTTTTTAAATATATTACAATAAAACGCTAATCAGGAAACTTTTTCTCTATTAAATATGTTTTATTTAATGTAACAATTATATTTTGGAGACGTGTGCGAATTTGAGTCAGAAGTTCTAAAAAGTAAAATGTTACGAAAGTAATGTTGTTATATTGATCATTAAGATGTCGAGAATATATATTTTAAATTTGATACGGATAGGTTTCTAAAAAACATTAATAATATTAAATATACCTTTCTATACATGCATCATCTAAAAGGTAGCATTTAGAAAAAAATTACTCTTATGTTCCTGTGTATCCCACATAAATTCATAATCCTCCATTCATTAGTTTAAGAACTGTAAAAATTCCTTGAACATAAATTACATACAAATCAAAGAACGCCGCAGCTCACACAAATTTGAAAATCAAAGACCGGAAGTCGTTTGTGAATATCAGTAGAACATATCCGAACTTCGGAATCGAAAGCCGAGTAGATACTTACCTACCTGAACCATTACGATACTAATGCAAGAAAGTACATTGATTATCCAAAATCAAGCAAACTGCTACAAAGTTCACATGTGGACCTTCTTCTTAACTAAGGGTTTAGCCATCCAATTATTAAGAACTCAGGCAAATGTCTCATGATTAAGATTTTATACTCGCTAGGACAATGTCAACCAACAAGCTAACACAGCGAGCAAATTAATATTAGATATTTTAATATGAAATTATGTATATAATTATTTTCACAATAAAAATGCCGAGCTCGCGCAAACCAAGTAAGATGCAGACCAGTATCGAACTTCCGGTATGCAGTATTCATAGTTTGTGTAATATACGGCATTGTTTGTAAAAATAATTAATTATAAATATAATGATGAGACGATTCCAAAATGTGTCCTGATTTCACTACAATTACCGATTCTGTTCTAAATATCAAATTTCAATACAAGTGTGATCCAGATTCCGATTCTTTTTAAATTTTTAAAATATTTCATTAAATATTCGATGCTTTTAAAAATGTTAAAATATCTGTACCCATGTCCTGTAATACTCGCATATATTTTGCAAAGCTTAAAAATACACTTGGTAGGAGACCGTATATTACAAGAGTAGACATTTTCAAATAACATTCTCAAATGTTTATCGAGATTTACTGAAAATCGTTAGACAAGATTCTTTTTAAACACATCTCATTTGCATTCAGTTGTCGTTAATGTCATTCACAATTTTAATAAACGATTAAATACAATCGACGGTCGGTATGCAAAATAAGAAAACAGTTTAGGAACAGAATAATTAATTAAGCTCGTCCCATGTACAGAATGAGTCCATACATTATATTGTTGTTATTTAGAAAATCATTCTTAACATTTTGACGGGTTTCTATTAACTATTTGCTATCTTTCCTCTACGAAGAAATGTTCATATTTTGCTCGAAATTATAAAGGTTTGACCAGTCAAAAGTTTAGTTGCATTATTGTAAAAATAAAAGCAAGATACAAATCTATATAGATAAAGCTCAACATCTGTGTGTGTGTGTGTTTATCTGTCTTTACAGGAAAACGCTCTCATATGGTTTACTATTATATTGAACTGCCCATATGCAATGATAGAAAAGGTATCAATGGATAAAAATGGGTATAGTAAAGCCACCCCACACAAAGGGCGGCAGGGCTCCGTGAGGAAACCCTATATGCACGTTCATACCATTACACATATTTTGCAGGATAACCCACCATGGGGAGGCGAAAGTTTTGACGGATTACACCGCTCTCCTCCACCAACAGGAGTGGGGCCCTAGGAAGAGGTCACTAAAATACTGTGCACGTCAACGATTTGATTTACACTCGTAGAGTCACCAAGTATAGCAGAATAACCAACCATGGGATCGGGGAATATTTTCTCTGCTTACACCGTCCATTGCCACTAACATGGGGTGAGGGCCCCTAGGAGTGTCACTTATAAATGAGAACCCTATAAACGCTCACACAGTTTTATGTAGAGCTACCGAACTTTCCATAACTTCACAATGAGAAGGGGGAGCTTTTACGAATTACATCGCTCACTCACACCAACTGAGGATCCTAATTAGTGTTCATACGTTTGTGTCAATAAAGATTTAAACTACTGCCCCATCATGTTCGTTTGAGGGGGTTGCTTTGGTGTTGATATTTCAAAAGTTTGACGCTATCTCTTTATGCCTACACTGTCTGTTTATAATCTTTCATAGTCTCATAAATTAGAGTCCATTCTTTGAAGGCTTTTTTCACGCAGTCACCGACGGGTTATATTGCTAATAATAATAATAATAATAATAATAATAATAATAATAATAATAATAATAATAATAATAATAATAATGATAATACTTTTAGCTAAATCACTCCTCTTAAATGAGGTTCTACTTATTAAGGTAAGTACATTTCCGAAAGAAAAAATCAACAATTATTTTTGAATTTCGAGTATGGAAGATATTTCGCACATAAATTAACGTAAAATGATAATCATTTCCGGTGCATTCTAACTTTTTAACTTATCTAATCACCCAAAAGTCAAAACAAAATATTGGTAGAACGTAACATCTTCGCTTGGTTGTTGACACTTATCTGATGTGCTTCTACCAGCTTTTATTTAATTTTCGATTTTGCGCGGTCATCAAGTGTCCTTTTGAAGGGCCTATACCGCCGTGTTTATTCTTACTGAACAAAGTGAACACAAAGTTTATTTAGAACACTAACCATGTTTTAAAATAATTAAAACACAAATAAACTTTTCCAGGCCGGTGAAAGAATCTTGCTTTTGGTAACATTTATTTGTTGCATATTTGTTTTTTGTTTTTTTTTTAATCTCTTTTTGGTTCTGTTAGTTACAGTAACAAATGTCCACAATTCATACTTTGAATGTAATGTTTAAATATATGCATGTATGTATTTTTACGGGGAGCTGGAGAAGGGCAAGCCCTCTCAATACAAGCCTAGGAAGAGGTTCAGGGACTCTACAAAGAATAATTTGAAAGTCTTACAAATCGACATTGGCACATGGGGAGAACTTACTCTGCTAAGGCCGAAGTGGCGAAAGCTTGTACGTGAAAGTTGTGATGCTCCAAAGAAAAGAAAACAGACCCACAGCAATCTGAAGCGAAAGCCTCGCAAAGGTTTAATTGATGGTCTTAGCCATGACACAGAGAGCTGGAAATTCCACACTTGTGAATGAGTGCTTTTCGCAAAAGCTAGCTACGTCAACCATCTTAAGTCACACAAAATTCCTGTTCAGGTCAACTTTGAACCTATTAGTCCGAACCAACCGATCTGTTTAACATGTAGCAAAGTTTGCAAGTCTACTGCTGCTTTGAGAAGACGTGATTGTTCATTAGAATTAGCTTCAACATCTAGAGGTCGTCAACTCGATGGAAATTGCTCAATTTGTATGTCATATCTGCTTCAAGATGTGCAAATCTGCGGCGGGAGTGTAGAGTCATCTGAGATGGCATGGACGACAAGATTGGGAGAACTCAATGTGACGGCGATCATCTGGAAAGATACAGCAATCATCATGTATGTATGTATGTATGTATGTCTGCCTAAAACTTTCGATAGAGTCGACGGATTTTCACGAGATTGCTATCGTTTCGAAGCTCGATCCTTCAGGCGACAAATATCGAAAAATTGGCTACAAAATTAATTCCTTCACCCTTTATATGGCACTTTTATACAGAGCGAGGTCGTTTTTTCGCCAATATGTTCGAAAGTCATCTCCTCTTTTCAATTGATTAGCCTTAATTTAAACCTTCGCCACTTCTGGTTTGGCGATGGGCACAACAGCAAAGACGTCACTTTTTTCCACGTTTTTCCTCCTTCGCGGTACGGGTTCGAGACTGCCTGCCTATTATCACTTTTTTATTTTTGCTAATCACACACCTCCAAACACCCGGGCAACGCCGGACATCCAGACTAGAGTAATATAAAGTGTGAAGTCCCTGAAACGATTAGCGAATATATGCGAAAAGTTTTACGAACATGTGGTTACAATAATGTACCAATAAAATAAATAAATTAGACTGAGAATGCAAAATCTGGAAGTGGGATTTATAACCAATTTCGTGACCATTTGTTTTATATTCGAAATGAACAACTTTTAATACATGAATACATTTTTGTTTGTTTCATTTTTTTAATCTCCGGAAAATAAAGAATCATCGTGGAATCATAAATTAGGCTCGATAAATAAACTAAAATGTAAAAAAGAATACTTAAAAAAATACATTTTCATCCAAACAAGGCAGTGTTCCACTTTAGTGGCTAATATCAAGGACATAAGATATCTGTTCACATTACACTTGAACTTCAGCATGTCAGTACAGTTGAGGAAGCAGGAACCCGGAAGGGAATTCCAAAGTCTAACTGTTCTGAGGAAGAAACTATTAGAGTAGAATGCTTTCTTACATCTAGGGATTTCTACTGTGAAGGGGTGGGATTTTGCTGCTTGTGGGGTTTGTCGGGAGCTTTTACGTCGAGGGGGTACAAGGGCTTGTAGTTCGTCGGAGCATTTACCATTAAAATACGTGTAAAACAGGCAGAGGGATGCAACATTTCGTCGATGGGGCAGAGGTTGAAGCTCATGTGACAGTTAAGGACTTAACAGGTTGGCGACGCTCTTTTGAACGTTAACATTTACATTTGACCCCATTCCACTACGGACTGGATGACTTCTTCTCGGGTTTCCGCCATTGCCATGTTCATTCGTTTTTCCTTTCTGCTTGTTATAGAGCGTGGTATCGTCAGAAAATATCCCCATCTCAGAAACTATTTTATCAGGGAGATCATTTATGAATATTAGGAATAATAAAGGTCTAAGGATCGAATTGTATTTATTTATATCATATTGTTTAGACGTACAACCACCGACGACAACATGGATTCTTCTATTATCTTTAGGTAATTCAAAAACTTAACTGGAAGAAAAGTATTCTTCCGGATTTATTTATTTCCAAGCTGCAAATATTATTAGAATACAAATGCAAAGGAACGTTTAGTATAAACGTCCACAGGGATTTCTCTTAACAAACTTCAACAAAACAAAACGAATCCGTGCTGAGCGACTTTGATTTTGTAATCGCTTTTCATCACAATATTTTCACTTAAAACGAGGTCCTTGATATGACCTTAAACTATATCCATTGGTGAAGCCCCAGCTTGCGGGCTTTGGGGAGTGTGAAGCATCCCTTTAATTAGCATTGCTCCCAGGTTCACTCTGACCGGAGTGGTAGTACCTCTTAGAGTTCCAACTATGGGTTAAATAGCAACCGACTTGAAAACAACAAATATATTCTATTAAAAAATCTTTCTGCAAAATCTTTGGATTCGGCATTAAATAACCTAAAAAGGGTTGATATGCCGTAAAACAAAAACAACCAACCAACAACCAACAGAAAACGAAAATATAAGACAACATGCTTCACATCCGATGACAGTATTAATAAAATTAAAGAAATCGCTTATAAGATAAACATGGGTTGATGTGAGTATTTTTAATACGTACATAATTGATGCGCGTGATTGACAAAAAAGGTCGAACGCTAAACACATCTAGGTGTGTAGAGACCAACACGTGTTTCTTGTTATTCACAAATTATTACAACAAACGTACCCCAAAAATAAATTCAATAAGAAATCCAGTAAATAAAATTATGAAAAATACGAAATTGAGATTTTCTGCTGAATTTCACAGATCACCTGACGAAATTATAAAATCATTAACATTTTATGCATTATGATTTGAATAAATGTACACGTTGCGACTGCTGCAAGTGACGTGAAATTAGGGGCAGTTCTACTATATAATAAATATAAGTTTTCGACTAAAGTTGTTAGAGATTTATATAAATAACCTTTTATTAAACACGTGAAAAGCAAATATATATTCGTAAAGCTGCGCGCTTCGTAAATACGTTTATACAAACTTTAAGAAAAACGATAATCTCAGAACAAAAATATTGTTGGAAATACATTCTTACAAAAGTAAGAATTGAAAAAATATTTTTAAAAACTGCTATACTCAAGCAATATTAACAATAAAAATAATTTATTGGGAAATGTTAGAATCAGAAAAAGTAAAAATTAAAACGTAATTTATTGGAAAAAATGAGACTAATATGTCTGCGTATTTTTATTTGATGCTTTCTAAGGTTTGTATTATTTTGTAATAGTTTAGACATAGATTAAACCGATATATCTGCCGTACTATTTTTGAATCCTTAGTACTTTCAAAATCACCGGCATATTTCTTCAGTGTTTACTGTCAAGAGTCTTTATATATTTAAATATATAGTAATAATTCTTACATAACCCATATGGTTAGTTATTGCGTCAATAACAAGTTGTCCGTAATAACTAATAAATAGTTTATTGATATGTATGTGTTTATGTAAGTAAAAATAAAGATTTAACCTAAAAGTCAAATTAGGAAAACACACTATGCGTGCCGAACCAGGAAATGATAATTAGATTAATTTAATTGATACATAATTTATTATTATGATTAATTCTACAATATTTATTCACCAAAGTCTGAATCCATATTTATATGCTTATTGAGTGTATAACAGATGGAATGCTATGTGCATAAGAGCGGGCAATATTAGCATGACAAGGTCCAAACAACATATATATAAATAATAATGAATCAATATTATATTCAATTTCCTACTTTTACCAACGTGTCCTTTTGTATATCCATTCAAACGCCTAAAATCTTTTCTTGTGGATAAAGAGCTTTACTCTACGTGCCAGGATAGTTATACTTTTTTCTGATTCTTTTCAGGATTGTGCGTGACTGATGCAAAGAATCGGCGTTTCTGTATTCAGTGCGAATATTAATACTTATGCAACTAAGCGAAACCCTCCCGGGATTCGATAGTTCTCTGGACACTGCATATAATCCCAATTGCATTTACGTAGACACATGAATAGACTTTATTTTTCAGAGATATTACACGGACTGACCGTCATCTAAAAATCCTTGAATACATTTTTAAACAGGAAATAGTACTACGTCTGTGTGTATTTACTTGTCTTTCGCATCAGTAAAGTATGACATAATGCGAAATAGTAGATCCATCAGCATTCAACGAAATTCAAAAACTTTTCAAATGTTTTTTTTAAACTTATAAATGGTAAATAAATCTAAAATAAAATAAAATGAAATTATTACAGTAGAGTACTGATCCAAAACCTAAATTATCGAATATAAAAGCAAGAAAAATTAAGCACAGAATGAGAAAGAGAAGAGTAAGTCGAGGAACAAGAAAAATAAGAAACATAAGAAATTAATATATATATATATATATATATATATATATATATATATATATATATATATATATATATATATACAGAAGGAGAGAGAGAGAGATCCATAGTTAGTTGCATACATGCAGAGATTGATTATTTACTTGAAACGTTTATAAGTTTGTATAATAAATACGTATACAAAACGTAAATAAATTTGATATAAAAAATTAAAATGCACACACACACACATATTCTTCTTGCTCGTCCGTCGAAGTCGACGATGACCAAGGTATCAATCAGTTCGGCGTCAGGGATTTGTGGGTCCTGAGATGGCTGATGAGGCCAATCCGTGCTCGGCAGACTCTTCCACACTCTGGACACGTGAAGGCGGTATTGGCAGGCTGTGAACCGGCAGCTCTCTCCTTCCTCCTCTTGCGCTTCTGCTGGTCGTGTGTCATGCGTTGATTCTCTGCCCTGTCGGCTCCTAGGCTGATGACGCAACGCCAGGCCGAACGTTTAGCAGCGCGACTCTCCCAAGACTGGGGGCTGATATCAAAGTCTTTTAGGGACGTTCTCAGATAGTCTTTATATCGTTTCTTTTGGCCCCCTGCATTCCGCTTTCCCTGGCTGAGTTCCCCATAGAAAAGTTGTTTGGGGATTCGGCTGTCGTGCATGCGATAGACATGGCCTGCCTACCGGAGCTGGGTTTTGCGGATTATGGTGGTGATGGTATGGAGCCCCGCGCGCTTCAAGACTTTTGTGTCAGGAATTCTGTCTTGCCAGCGGATGTTGAGAAGATTACGGAGGCATCTGAGGTGGAAGCCATTCAACTGTTTTTCATGTCTTTTATATGGCGTCCAAGTTTCGCAGGCGTAGAGTAGGGTTGTCAGGACGACCGCTCAGTATACTTTCAGACATATATATATATATATATATATATATATATATATATATAAACAAAATCATATTATAATTAATGATGCTGTTAACAAAATTTATTGACTTAATTATATTTAACTATCAACTAATCCTTCGAATAGCAAAGAAAAGGAAAAGAAAAGCAACTTAGACTTTCGGATATATTAATATAACTTAAACAAAGTCTTGTCTGATTATCTTGTCATCTGTATACTTACACACACACTCACGCACCCACTCACAAACATATGTATGTGCATATGTCTTGATTAAATCCTTTTTTTGTTTGATATTTTGATGAATATATTTTGATTCTAATATTATTTCATACATGACAGGTGTTCGGTTAATAGATTCATTAGATTCGAAATATAAACAAATGCGGAGATGTCATGACAGCTATGACGTCTAATATTCTATGGTTGTCTCATAATAATTTCAGTTTTCCAGTCCTTCATCTAGGCATAGAATCGCACGCGCTTGTCGATGGAAAAAATATCGCTTTTATTAAACAACGATGCATTCCAATGGCTCATATTTTTTATTATATTTTCGAGAACGAGTGCAAGCAATGTGGTTGTTTTAAGCATTCATAAAGAAGACGTGCCCCTCTCTCTGACAATACAAACAAAAAATCGTCGAAGATAATGCTATTTCCCACTATGATTAAACAATAAAAAACAGTGACAGGTTTTTTATACACGTGTTTGTATATATATATATATATATATATATATATATATATATATATATATATATATATATATATATATATAGCCAGTAGAGTTTAGTTTCCTAGAAGTACATCCAATGAAACAACATGTGTCTACCAAAATAGTGCTCAATGAGTGAACAGAGCAGGTATATTAATTTTATTTATACAAACATTAATGGCTACATATATGCATACATGTTTCTGTAATCACCCACGTTGGGGGATTACGTCTTCAGGCCAAGAATTCCCGTCGAAAGATATATATATATACATATATATATATATATATATATATGTGTGTGTGTGTGTGTGTGTGTTATATATGTATGTGTATACATGTATGTATATATATATATAACTGTCTCTAAATGTACTGTTTTTATTAGTGGCAGTATTTATGCAATTTGTATCGCCTAGTGTTGTTTATGTATGTTAATGTATGAAGTATCAGTTTGTATTATTTCAATGTTCTCCATTTGTATGTGTAATGTTCATTAAGCCGCCGGCTGTGCGAAGGCGTTTGCGCATATACAATTATACAGATACATACAATTCAAAATAGACAATATCATAACACGTGACTGTTATTTAATGGAAGAATAACATTTGTGGGTGAACATGATATGAACTGGAGACATTCGATTCGTTCCTTTTTTCTGTTTCATCGTTTTTACTCTGTAAATAATGTTTTTCTTCCGAACGAAAAAAACAAAAAAAACAAAAAAAAAAAACGAAATTATATTTCTTTATATAAACATTTATTCACGTTCTGTTGTCCCCTCGGAGTCATGCAAGCGCTTTTTTATATTCTGCGTTTCCTTTAGTCGCTTCCGGTGTCTTAAGGTAACAAATCTCTCCCGGGTCAAAGCTGTCGTCTGCTATCCAACACTGTGGCTATCTAACTATTTTCTTCCTTTGACTACATGTATATCTCCAAATTCTTTCTTTGTTTGATTTTCTGACGTCATCAACCAGGTCCCCCTCGGTTTTGTTTACATTCAAAACTCTGTTCTCTTACATAAATTTGTAACCGAATATTTTATTGTTTATGAAATTAAATTTAAAATTATTTCATTATATCTCTAACAGTAAATATACCGTTGCCTTGCTAAGTTATTTATCTTGCTTTAAGATTTGACCCGGTAATATTCTATTGAGACTGCAAATTCTGCCGTTAAATATTTCATTTCGATGGCAATTGAACAATTGCAGTTCCACGACCGGCGACCTAGCCGTAACCCTAACCCTAACCCTTCGCTGCAGGGATTTCACTTCCGCTTAGCAACTTCCATGTGATTAACGACTAAGTAGAGAAAAAATTATGAAAGTGACGTGTTGTATAGAATAGGAGACATAATATTTCACTAGATAGCGAAGTCGACTTTCTTCTTTGACAAGACAAAAGAAAAATGATCTGAGAATATCTCATTAAATAGCCGCATTAATTCATATTAGGAGATAAAGTAGTGATGGTAGGAGACAATTTCTCCAGGTGATTGTCTCAGTGGGGGTAACTAAAGATTGCAGCTAAGTTGAGTTGTTTCTACGAAAATAACAATGGCGTAAGAACAAAAATGACTAACAAAGTTTCTTCTGTACGAAAAGGGTCGATATCATTGGTGGTGTCCTTTCGCAGTGTTTGCTTTTACTATTTTTTCGGCGAAACAACTATTTTTGGAGGATTTTATGCTGAAACAAAATACTTGTTCTTAATGATTACTTATATAGTACTAGTTAAACAGATCCATCTTTTTAAACCATAGCTTTCAGGAGTTGTAGATTAAGACTTCTTTCCTAATTTTACTAATACGCAATTTAATAGAACTTAGTAACGTTTATCTCATAGTACGGAAGCTTATCCATTAAGCCATTAACGCACTCCCGCATAAAATCGAAATAATAAACGTTAACACATCTTGGTTGGTTTTACTTACATGTAGCATTTTAAAAGTGATTTTTAATAATACGACTTCAATTCACAAAAACAGTCAATGAGAATAAGAAAAAGGTCAGAAACATCTTTTTATTGATATTGTTTTCTATGACACAGGGTTTTATTGATATTGTTTTCTATGACACAGGTTTTTATTGATATTGTTTTCTATGACACAGGTTTTTATTGATATTGTTTTCTATGACACAGGTTTTTATTGATATTGTTTTCTATGACACAGGTTTTTATTGATATTGTTTTCTATGACACAGGTTTTTATTGATATTGTTTTCTATGACACAGGTTTTTATTGATATTGTTTTCTATGACACAGGTTTTTATTGATATTGTTTTCTATGACACAGGTTTTTATTGATATTGTTTTCTATGACACAGGTTTTTATTGATATTGTTTTCTATGACACAGGTTTTTATTGATATTGTTTTCTATGACACAGGTTTTTATTGATATTGTTTTCTATGACACAGGTTTTTATTGATATTGTTTTCTATGACACAGGTTTTTATTGATATTGTTTTCTATGACACAGGTTTTTATTGATATTGTTTTCTATGACACAGGTTTTTATTGATATTGTTTTCTATGACACAGGTTTTTATTGATATTGTTTTCTATGACACAGGTTTTTATTGATATTGTTTTCTATGACACAGGTTTTTATTGATATTGTTTTCTATGACACAGGTTTTTATTGATATTGTTTTCTATGACACAGGTTTTTATTGATATTGTTTTCTATGACACAGGTTTTTATTGATATTGTTTTCTATGACACAGGTTTTTATTGATATTGTTTTCTATGACACAGGTTTTTATTGATATTGTTTTCTATGACACAGGTTTTTATTGATATTGTTTTCTATGACACAGGTTTTTATTGATATTGTTTTCTATGACACAGGTTTTTATTGATATTGTTTTCTATGACACAGGTTTTTATTGATATTGTTTTCTATGACACAGGTTTTTATTGATATTGTTTTCTATGACACAGGTTAGAATAATCGACTCTTAGTTTATCAATTAAAAATGTAAAAAAAAGCACTGGAAGAAAAATGGTAACACTTGCACGAAGAAAATATGAATCTATAAGTAAAACGAATCTTCAAGCCGCTCGTAGGATTGAATCAAGAAACACGAAGTAAATAAAATATAAGGTCAACTGTAGTCTAGATTGACACGAAAACTAGTTTTTCGTCAGTAACTACACGGTGGTATAAAGAGAGGGCACTACTCTTTTTTTCCTGGCATGACTACTCATACCCTGGATCTAAACCTTATAATATTGAGAGTTTATCATACGGACATTGACTACCATTTTTATATCGTTGGTATGACCCGATCAAGAATTTAACTCATTTTTCCTGACAAATTAATAAACCTCTAACTATTGCGCCAAATAAAGAATACTAATGCGTTTTTATTGTCGTTGCTAAACTGACGTATAATAGTTAGCTATTTTCATCATAATATAAATAACATTAATTATAAAATGTATTCTAAAACCTGTCATTGCATTTGTGTTTCTAATACTAATTAGCAGGACCTGTGGAACTTCAACAGCGGGTTCTTTTATATGTAATGTATTGATGTTGGTATTCTGTGGATGTTCAGCGTAAATGGAAACACCCTAATATTGTTGTAGCTCTTTGGTTAAAACTGCAAAAGTATTTATATAAGCTACCAGGTACGCCCGGCGAAGCCCAGTCGTAAAATACGCTTAAATATTAAATTTTAATTCATGCAGATTTCGTATATATTATTAAATCAATTGTTTATCGATTTTATATATTATAAAGTTGTGATTTGAAAAATAAAATATATCCATCTGACTTGGGTACTTCATTTACTCACATAAAATTAATATACAAAAGTACAAATTTATGCGTAAACTTTTAAAATGTTTTAAGATTCATTGTTATTCTACTTGAAAAATTTTTTCATATCGTTAAGTAGGATAAAATGAAGGGAGATAATCCAATTATATTGTTTAGTATTGTTAGTTAATTTTGTTTAAAATTGGGTCGATTTGTATCCTTTAATGGTCTAAGGGAGGTAATTCAGGCCGTTTGATGTTTTTGGTTCATTGATTACTAGAAGGCGTCTATGATTTAATAATTAATTTTATAATTGATTTAACTTAATCAGACAGGTCCAGAACTTGCTACGATGGCTTACTTAACCAATTAAGTATATAAATTTGGTTTTAGCCCGTGTTACTAATCACTTAATTCATGCGTTGTATTTTTGGGTGTCTAAATAAATAAAATATATATCCACTAGTTATTATTCTGACAGTAACACCACCCATGGTTACAAGTGTTATAATTGGATTATGTACCTTCATTTTATCCTACTTAACGATATGAAAACATTTTTTAAGTAGAATAAAAATGAATCTTAAAACATTAAATAACAATAAATAGATTAAAATACTTCACCCGTAATATTATACAAAGATTTTTATATATATCTTTAATACACCCATTTTATTTGCTTTCGTATTCAATTAAACTTTGAAACTAAAAGGGTCTTACATCCGAGCACAAATATAACGATAATCTATAAACATTACCTGCCACTAATACGAAACTAAAACTAACCGTAACATTTTTGCAAGGCTGTTACGGTCATAAAATCGAAACAAAAATTTTAAAAATTAAGTATTGGGTCACAAAGAAATAACAAGATCTAATTTAGGAACCCAACGAATGGGATATATATTATTTTTTTTTAAAATGGCTTAGGGCTCTTTGTAGCATCTTGTCATGACTCTGCTCTTAAATAAGGATACGAAAATTAGGCGATATATTAATATTTAAATGGGATTTTCCGTAATCACAACAAAGGTAGATGTTACTCGCATGCCTTTATAGCTAGGGATTATCCCTACCTTCCTTCTCTTCAAAAATGCTCCATTGTCAAAAGTGTGCTTATTCATAAAGTCTGAAGAAATGCTGGTTTTGAAAATTTTCAAACGACATAATGCTTGAAATTGTCGAACTGGACATGGAAACAATTGTAACGTAAATTGAAATACACTTTTTGTTGCCACCAACACCTTGTTTTGAAGTCTTGTTTTTGCTTACACAGTATATATATATATATATATATATATATATATATATATATATATATATATATATATATATATATATATGTGTAAAGATTATTAATTAGGTGAGAATATTCAGCAGTAAGTAAGGCTATATTCCTTGTAATATGGTTAGTAGAATATTTAGGAGTCTAAATGGGGTTGGATCGATATAAAGGTTTTAAAGTTAAAAGTTATGTAAAGGTTAACTTATAATAAGTTATGAGTACTAGTAGTTACGTAAAGTTTAGATATAAAAAGAGTGTAAGTATAAGATGGGGGTTTGGAGAATAATCATATGGTTTATTATTTTAGTTCCAGGTATTAGAAATTAAGTGCCAAATGTATCATATACATATATATATATATATATAAATACAAATACATATATATACACATATAAAAATAAATATAAATATATATATACATACAGACATGCCCAACTACATGCATATATATATATATATATATATATATATATATATATATATATATATATATACTTACACAAGGACACACATACATACATATACATAACCTATACATACACACACCTATGCATATATATGTATATATATGTATATATATATGTGTATTTATATGCACTAGATATATGTATATATATGTATATATATGCGTATATATACATGTATATATATGCATATATACACACACACACATATATATATATATATATATATATATATATATATATATAAAGCTGAACGTCTGTGTGTGTGTCTGGTCACGAATAGGCTCCTAAAAGGATGTACTATTATAGAAAACCGATCACATATAATGATAGAAGATGTATCGAGACACATGAATGGGTATGTTTGATCTGGCATTATAATGATTCATTAAAATTGTGAGGTCTGCGTACGCGCCTGGTCCACAATGTATGGAAATAAAAAATTTAAAAATTAAAAAAAAAAAACATTTACAAGTGTTTTTGATATAGATGTACACAAGAATACTTTGATAAGTATGTTATAACTTTAATAGGGATGGTATAATAAAATTGTGGGGTCTGCGTTCGCGCCTGGCCTCCATAGAATGGAAATAGGCACAAACATTAATAAAGACTTTTCATATCTATCTGCGTAAGTATACTTTGATATTTATATTTCAGTTTGAAGAAATATGGTATAATAAAATTATGGGGTGTTCGTTCGCGCCTGACCTCCATAGAATGGAAATATGTCACAAAGTTTAACAAGGTTTTTAATATAGATCCACAGAATATTGTGATAAGTGTTTCAGTGTGAACAGGTATGGTATAATGAATTATGTGGTTTATCTATTTTATTTTTACTTTCATCATATTTTGCTTTGGTTTTGATACCCCCAAATTCGAAGCTATCTCTTTACAACCTTCCTTTTCATAACCTATCATACTTTCATAAATTAGAGTCCATTTTCTGTCGGCTGTAGTTGAACCCAGTCAACGACGGGTACTTTCGCTAGTATATATATATATATATATATATATGTATATATATATATATATATATATATATATATATATATATAACTTGAGTTCTTTCAGCTGTAATCGAAACCGAAACCAAAAACTTATGAAGAATTCTTAGTAAAATTATTTATTTCAAGAAATAAAAGATATAACAATTAAACGACAGTCACTCGGAAGAAAAAAGATGTAATCGTGACACACAAAATAACACACACGCTATTGTATTATTACATAGCTTTTTCCACACAAACTACGCCAATTGATTGTCTCTCCACTAAATAATTTAGAATGATCAGCGATACAATTCCATTCACACAGCGAAAATCACACAAGTCAAACGACGTTGATCCTTGTCAGTAGTAAATGGATGAACATTTAGGAATACCAGGTGCTGCATGTGCTGTTCGCGTATTTTCACATGTGTTTCCAGTTTCCCTCGACTTCTTGCAATTGGAATAAAGCAGAACCAACTCAAGAAAGGTGTGGTTCGAATTGAGCAACCCTTGCTTCACAATTGCAAGGATAAAACCCCTTATAGTTGGTATACATCCTATCACAAGACAGAACGAAGGCAATGACGATGACTTAAAAGAATACACTAAAATTATTTCAAGTGTGTTTTCTTTACATTTAGATTATTTCCCAAAATAATAATCACATAAATTTATGCAATATGTCAATTTTTATTTTTGAAAATCTTAGAGGGTAAAAAACTTAATAAAAATAAAACAAAATCTGTTTTAATCTCTCGAATATTTTGACACGTTCGTATTATTTAGATATTTCGGAATGCTGTTCTCATTTGGAGTGTCATTTTTACAACGTTTCAGTCGATGTAACCTCCGACCTACTTCAAATATATCTGGTCGAACTCTGGAATGATTCTGTTGAACTCGTGAATTTGGACAGGATTTAGAACGGAACTTTTATTAACTTAACGGAAGTAACATGTTCTGGTTCTATCAGCTATGATTGGATAGAGGTTCCAATTAATTCATAATTGTATTTTTTCGGCCGTCCACACCAAGAATTAGACTTGGAATTAAAACCTCCAAGAGAATATAATTTTTTACAATTAATTTTTCCAAGTCATCTAACCACTGCGCCACGGGTCCTTGTGTCCGAATATTTCTTCGACAGAAAGGTCCCAAAGTTCGACAAGAAACACCCGAAGAAGGTCGGAAGTTACATCGACCGAAACGTTGTGAAAACGACATTCAAGATAAGACCAGTAGTTCGATGAATCCAAATAATGTTGATGTGTGTTCATATTTTAAGGATTTAAAACCAATGCTTTTCGGTGCAGATTTAAAGGCAATGTTATCAGCTGTCAGGTCTCTTAGCAACATGTCATCCGTTGTTTATTCCCGCTTGTATTTGTGCAACAAATTCCCAAATCATAAATCGGATTCATTCCTCATAAATCTTTATCACGTGATTTATTGAGCGCGAAATTAGTTTCTTTATCCATGAGTAACAATTTATGTGAATGCCTTGCAGATCTTGTCATCGTATCCTTTCTATTTTCCGATGAAAATATATATTTTCCCAGGGAGACCATGGCTGATGTCGGTATGCAAGCAACAATAAAATATAAGATATCGATTTACACAGCAAGCGAAAACATTGCAATGATTTTTATTATATTGCGAATGAAGTATTGTTGGCTCATCTGACTAGTCCATCAACCAGTAGTCTCTCTTTCGTTTTTTTCTTGCACATGCTACAATAATAAATTTGGGCACGTCTGCATTACACAAACTGCCCCTTTGTAAAGGGGTCGATAAGTCCAATTTGTTTTGGTCAAATAACACCAGGAATAAATCACAAACAATATTTTTTCCGAAACAGAAAAATATTTGAAAACAAAAAATATTTATTGCATAAAATATATCAATATATAATTTAAAAGCATTGATTGAAAAGTCTGCGTAAGAAAATATAATTTTAATAAAACAATTTTTGAATTTAAGCAATATTACATTTTTCCCTGAAACATTTTTTAATGAAAATAATATTTTTCCAACTAATTTCATAATTTAAATAAATCATTTTTCGAATCATACAACATCGTTTTTTTTGTTTTATTTCGCGAAACGTTTTTTGAATTTGAATGAAATTGTCGCTGTAACAAAATAAAGTTTTTTTTTGTCAAATATCGTTCATATTTAGGGAATTTACATCTATTTTAAGATAAGGTTTCCGAAGAATTTTCCACGAAGTACGAGTTATCGTCCCTTGTTTTTTGACCGAGAATCGCCATCTGGCGATAGTTTAGTGAACTGCACCAAAAATAGCGCTGTCTGTATCATCCAATAGTTCCTAAATTTCTAACCTAATAGATCTCGCACTGTCTACTGAGCCTCAGTCTCCGTCTCATTACCTCAGGTTACATCCCTCCACTGTTTTTACAAATAATTCCAATGTACTCCGATTAATGTATGATACTTGAACGCCCCCATTAACAGATAATATCCCCGTCTACTAAACTAGCAGCAAAATCCCGCCCCTTTTATTGTAGAAATCACTAGACATCGGGTTACTTTTATACTAGTGTACATTTCAGCCGCTTGTGTTGTAATTCCCCATTGTTTCTTTTGCTCTTGTCAGTAATCAACATGCAGAAATTTAAATGTAATATTAAATAACATTACGCTGCAAAACTCTTAAGGTACAAAATCGATCAAAACTCTAAATATTATAAAAACATACGCGATGTATGTTATGTAATATTCAATCATTCAGTCATTCAAGTAATGTTCTGCCTGTTACAGGCATTGACGGCTATGGTTCTCCATCCATCTCTTTCCCTTGTTGCATATTACTTTGGATGTTGCTCAGGTATTCAGACTGTCAACGCACGTTTCTCACTGTCCTCCTCTGTCTCTTCTACCCACGATCTTTCCCATTGTTTATTGTTGGTTGTCGGCGAGTAGTTTGATGACGATCAGGTGACACCTATCAATAATTGTAATCTTTATTTGATCTTATTTTATTCACCTTAAACCCAAACAAGGCATATTGCCACTTGGATGTAAAGGGCTACTAATTGGGTCCATTTCTAAAGAAAGTTAAAATGTTGGATTATGTTACATATCATACGTATAGTTTGGGAAGTCGGTAGTCGCAAGGGAATTCCAAAGTCTAGCCGTTCAAGGGAAGGAACGTTTTGAGTAGAAAGCTTCTGGTGTTTAGGAACTTCAACTGTGAAGGGGTATGATTTTGCTGCTAAGATATGTACGTCAACAGGTCACAAGTGCAATTGAGTTCATCAAAGCACATTCCATTAAAATATTTGTAAAACATGCAGAGGGTGCGGCAAGGGGACAAGAGTTGGAGTTGACAAAGTGGGGCCTGTTAGACTCTTGTTTGGACGTCATTCAAGAGGGAGAGAGATGTTGTAGATGCACCAGACAGGATGTGGCAACAATACTCGAATGCATAGCCGAATGATGGCCTTGTAGAGGTACAGCATACTCTCAGGTATTAATAGTTTTCTAGCACGATAGAGGGAGCTCACATTTTTGCAGCAGCCTTCGCAGTGTGCTCAATGTTTTTGTTTCAGGTCATATTGCCTGTGAATGTTAAGCCAAGGAGATTGAAAGAAAATTTCTCAGATATGGAGTTATTTGTCATGGATATCAGTGGTTGGAGAGGCTTCTTGGAATTGTTAAAGGAGAACCGCTTAGTCCTACTAGCATTAAATGTTATCATCCATTTAAGTCTCTATTCCACTACGGTATGGAGGTCATTTTCTAAGGATTTAGCCATTGTCTTGGATTTGTGTACATGCACGTTATAGAGCGTTGTATCATCAGCAAATGTATTAATTTCGGACACAATATTATCGGGGAAGTCAATGATAAATATCAGGAATAATAGTTGTCCAGATTTTTTGCGAAAGAACAGAGGAGGCTGATAGAGCGATAATTGAAAGTGTCGGTCATGTACCGAGAATTCTTGTGCACCGGTACCACAAAGCTATTAGGGAAGTAAGGTCCAGCAAGAAATTTGCTGTAGAGTTTGAAAAGTATGTGGGCTAGCTCAGGTTAGCATTTCTTAATTAGTATAGCAGTGATGAGATCAGGCCCACACGCCTTGGATGTGTTTAAGTTTTTTATGATATCGCAGATATGAGAAGGGGTGATTTTCAGATCATCAGTTGTGGCTTTTGTCCGCATTGGGAGGGTGTTGGTTGTTGTCTCTAGGGTTCAAGTAGAGACGAATCGCCGCGCAAGCAGTTTCTCCTTTTCGCTTGCCATGCATGCATTCTTCTGGTTGTGGGATAGTGGAGGAAGTACCGATTGGGCGTTCCCTGATTATTTCAGTATGCTGTTGCTATTTTTCTTTTACAATGATTTCTAGCATCTATAAATTTTTGCCTATTGTATTTGACTTACGACTTACAAACCGGCAGAATGCATACTGTCTTTGTTCAATGGCAGTGTCACAATATGTAGTGAACCATGGGGGTGAGTGGGGCTTGCTATAATACTTCCGTGCGGGGACATGTGCTTCAAAACCCGCTTTCCACTATTCAGTTGTCTCATTGGCACATTGTTCAGCTGGAAGAGAGTAGATATTAGTCTATGGAGCATATCTGATATGTTCTCTGATAGCTTCTAAGTCAGCTTTTTTGTAGTACCTTGTCCTTTTGAGCAATGAGTCATCACCTTGGGGTTGCGATGTCTACCGATACCACTTGGTGGTCTGCGTTTCCGAGTGGACTGTGGGTATTGGTTACACAATCCTTAGGTACTTTGGTAAAGAATAGGTTTAGAAGTTAAGCTTCCTGTGGTTACAATCTGGGAGGCGTGTTGAGAACATGACTGTCTGTGTGAAGGAATGAGCCATAGAAAACTTATAAGTAGAGCGTCCAGCTGCATCTTTGTAACCTGAGAAACGAAGTCAATTTTTATAACGGACATTAAAGTCACTAAACACATGTGTTTCAGCGTAGCTATCTGAGAAGAGTGCTGCATCTATACTATCAGAGACAGAATTGATTAGGGTACAGTCCTTACTGGAGTGAGAACGGTGGAGAAAACATAATTAACTAACATAGTGAAAAAGGCTAATCGAAAACACAGGAAGGCATGGTCATACATTGCTCACTAGTTAAGTTGAGGGTGCTTCGAATACAGACTCCAAGCCCGTGCATATATCTATCCGAGACTTTACGGCAGAGAGGGAGGTATCCTCTCATGTTAAAGTAGAGGTGATTGAGGAGTGTAGGTTTATTTCACTTAATGCTAGGATATTCGAGAAGTGTACTAAGAGGTAAGACTCGACACTATCTAAGTTAGATCTAAACTCATGGATATTTATAAAGTGGGCCTAAAAGAAGAAGGCGAATTGTTTTTGTTAAGGTGGTTGTCTGCTTTGATCGTGGTATTTGTTGGGATTGTCATTTCATTTCGTTTTGTTTAATTTCATATTAGGTAGAAAGTGTTGGGAAAAGTGCGCCGGTTTTGACGCCAAGTATTCACACAATAGGTCCATTAGAAGAGTCCTGCCTAGGAAGTGGGGGCCTAATGAAAACCCACCGGAGATAACAGAAGGGCCCCATTTCTATGCGCGACATAGCACGATAACTATCCCGATATTGTAAAACTGATGATAGAGTAGCCGCTCTAAGTACTGCCAAAGAGTTAGTGCTCCTGTACTATCAGTTGGAAACAGCAGCCATACAAACTATCAAACCAGCCAAGGGAGTAAAAGTGAGCAAACTCAATTGTCAACTGGCGAGGCCTTCCTTGCCCACTGTTAATTTAAGAGTTTTATTTCTCCTAGATGAATTACCTGACAAGATCTTCGGCTCCATCACTCTGAAAGGAGTAACCATGTCCTTGAATTCTACACCAGATGTTTAAATAAAGTTTTCTTTATCTTAAATAAATAAGCGTCTAAGTTATACTGCTTCTCAAATAAAATGTTTGGTGTATTGCCATAGCTTTCTTTGCAGTTGTACAGTTTATTTCTCTTCGAGCAATGTTCATACTGAGCGATTTATCTGGTCATTTTCCCCAGAGGTTTCTTCTGCTCTGCACAACGGTTTAGTATTATATCAAGATTAATCACTAGTGGGACCTGTGGAAATCACACAGTTTTCTTCGTCGTATGTTGTTTATTACTGATATCCTTAAAATGTGTGCGTAATATATTTCCGTTCTACTTAATGTTCGGTTCAAGTGAACACCGCATAATATTACTGTACAATAATTTTTTAAAATGGAACATATTTAACTATTCTAAGGTGGTTTCAGATTATATCTGATTATGGAGTTCTATCTCCAACATCCATCTAGAAAATTGTGAGATATTTCCATTCTCTAAACATCCAGTGCGAACGCAGACACCTTGATATTATTCTAGTATATTTGGTTAGAAAAGATACAACACAGTATTCCTTGTCTGAAGGCAAATAAAATGTATTTCAGTTCGAGTTTCACATTCGACAATAGTGCAATCAGATTATTTTTGGAATTGACAATTATGTAACTGTCTAAGCAGACAGAGTTTTGCTAAAAGGAGCATGAGATATTAATGCTTGAAATCAACAGATGATAGATGAATTAGGTTGTGAGAAGTGATTATTGTTGAAATAAATTTTATAAAATTACGTCTGACTTTTAAATACGGTCATGTTTAAACGTTTTTTTTAATTATATTTTCACCCCAAACAAGGCACATTGCCACTTTGGTGTAGGGGGCTACTATCGGGGGCAACAGGTACTGTGGTACTATGTAGGGAGTTGGGCAGCAAGATGTCGGTTCACGTTACACTTGCACTTCTGCATGTGAGTACAGTTGGGGAAGCAGGGACCTGGAATGGAATTTTAAAGTCTAGCGGTTCTGGGGAGGGAACTACTGGAGTAGAAACCTCTTTTACATCTAGGTATCTCTACTGTGTAGAAGTGGGATTTAGTTGCTTGTCGGGTTTGTCGAGAGTATTTACGTCGTGAGGGCATAAGTGCTTGCAGTTCGTCAGAGCATTCACCATTAAAATACTTGTAGAACAGGCAGAGGGATGCAACATTTCGTTGAGGGGACAGATGATGAAGCATAGATGACAGTTCAGGACTTATCAGATTGGTGACTCGGTTTTGAATCTTGTCTAGGAGCGACAGACTAATAGCAGATGCACCAGCCCAAATATGACAACAATACTCAACACATGTGCGAATGGTGGCCTTATAGAGGTACAGGATACATTTGGGTGTTAGTAGTTTCCTAGCACGGTAGAAAGAGCGTACCTTCCTCGTAGCGGTCCTGGCAATGCTCTCAATGTAATTGTTCCAACTCATGTTTCCTGTGAACGTTAGGCCAAAGAGTTTGAAAGATGTACTTTCAGATAAAGAGTCATTGGCCATTGCTATTGGTGATAGAGAAGGTTTCTTGTAATTATTGAAGGAAACAAGTTTAGTCTTGGCAGCATTGAATGAACCATTGTTGCTTATAAAGATAAGACTATGCATTACACATTGACCAATACTCGTAGGATATTGACCAAGCAATGAGGAAAGGTGTGATGGTCGATGATTATTATGATTATTAAAATCATAATGTTTTAGCAGTTAAAATATGTTTTAGAATAATTATCCTAATGACGTACACTAATGACAGCATTTAGATTTAGGAGATGGTTTGGTTGAAATACGTGGGAATTAATAAGAGAAAACAGTTAGTCTGAATCAAAAGAGAAAGAAGGGCGTTCGAAATATCGTGATGGCTCCGAGTTGAGGATGTCAGAAACGGCGATAGTCAGAATCAGCGTGCAACTTTTCAAGAGGAAAACAGTCTCGAGTGAAATGTTGATGAAATAAAAACCCGACGTTTTGTCGTTCTTGGGGAGAATTTCCATTGCAGCTTTTACGTCATGACGAGACCCAAAGTGGACTAAACAGCTTCTTCGATTGCTAAGATATTGAAACCCTAAATTATTGTTTTGCGTCTTTGTGTGCTAACGGTATTTAACTATATTATTGTTCTGTTATGAATTGTATTTAAGTATACATTCCAACGAACATTAGACAGGCGTATGCACATACATATATAGAGTCGCATACTCTCATGCACTAGATGATAATAGAAAATCATAATTCCCGATGTAATTCATTATTATTAGCTTTTCGTTATGTGTCTTACTCTTGTGTTACAAATTAATTGAACAGCCAGGAAACTTACTAAAGAGAACACACACACACACACACACACACACACACACACACACACACACACACACACACATATATATATATATATATATATATATATAAATATATATATATAAATATATTTATATAAAGTTATGAAAATATATATAGCAATTATGCTACACAGAATATTCCGCGCTTCTCATGAAAATTCGTCAGCTTTATGCCCAATTCTTACAAGAATGAAACGCGGAATTTTCTGTGAAGCTTACTTACCATACATATTTTAATAACTTACTACCTAGCTCTACCTAAGTATTGAGCACTGTTGAAGTAAATACTGAAAATTTATACATCAAATTATATCTTCGTATATTAATTTGTGATTAAATGAAATAATCATATATATATATATATATATATATATATATATATATATATATATATATATATATATATAAAGCTGAATGTTTGTGTGTGTGTGTCTGGTCACGAATAGGCCAAATCTCAGTACCCTGTATATCAAATTTCGAGTCTGTAGACTTAAAATTATCAGATTTATTGCGTAGAGAAATGTACACACACAGACACACACAGACAGACAGACACTTTAACTTTTATAGATATACTAGCATGGGTGCCCGACGTTACCCGGGTATTTGGAGGTGTATATTGAGCAAAAACAAAGCGGTCAATTTTTTTTTTAATTTGACCCCTATTATGACCCCTTAAAATTTATTTTTTTGGGCTCAAATCAAGTTATTAAGTTAGATTCATGTCCAAGGAACCTATATCTAAATTTCAAGAGTGTAGATCCAAAATTGTCGGAGGAGTTTTGTAGACTTCTCAAAGGTCAAATCATTGAACTTTGACCCCTTAATCGCCAAATTTCTGGCCAAAAACCGATCACATGGATTTTCTCAAATCTCAGTACCCTGTATATCAAATTTTGAGTCTGTAGACTAAAAATTAACGTTATTGCGTAGGGAAATGTACACACACAGACACATAAACTTTCACTTATATGTATATGTATATATATGTATGTATATATATGCATATATATGCATGTATATATATGTATATATATGTATATATATGCATATATATATGTGTATGTATATTCTAGAGAGTTTGAAGACTTACGGCTTACAGTAACGGAACAATGCAATGGGGACTTTTTCTTGTTCACCTTTTTGTACCATACGATGTGCATCTTCTGCTGACGGAGGTTTACTTATCAAGAGTGAGCGAAATACTACCCATCAGGGTATTAGATCTCCGTATATGGACACACTCAGAAACAGTGATTAAGTGCAAAGTGGTTGTTATTCAGAGGGTTTCTAAGTTTATTCTATTAATTACGTATTGTTTTCCGCGAGGTTAATGAAATAATAATACTACCAGCAAACAACCTCTACCACATCATCATCAGACCTACCATACACCAACGACACGCTGATACTTTTAAGCAGTTGCTATGATTTTTCATACAAACAGCACATACTCATCGTGTATTTGTCAAGAATAGATGTGTTTATATTTCGAAATGCTTTAGATGACGACTTAGGTTTTGAAATATTTCGATTATTACTACTGTTCACATCTTTGATCTTATATTCCAATACATCTCGGCCGATGTAACGTCCAACCTTCTTCAGATGTCTCTTGTCTAACCTGAGCATTTATAGGAATCCGTATATAATATAGAGTACGATGTAAAAATCTTGAATCCGACAAGATATACATAACAAAGATGGAAAATTACATATACTTAAATATTACTTGCGAGAAGCACACGCAAGATAGGAAGAGCAGTCTGAAAATAAAAGAAATACATGTATGAGATAGTATAGCTAAGAAAAATGTTAAAAATAAAAATCATTAATGAAGATATTTCCGAAACCAACGAAAATAGACATATTGGACGAGAGTAAAAGAATGGCCGTTGATTTCATTCTACGATTTTATCTTACGAAGATTCGCTTGAAAACGTTTTTTCTTACTGGAGTTAATCAAATCAAAAATGCTTAACGGATGAATGAATAGCGAAATTATATTCAAAGCCACATTGGCGACTTCATTTTTGACGGCTACTACGTTGTCATTTTTATGTAATTTATGTTTGCATTGAATTAACAAGTGGACATTTCTCAAGATAAATGAAAATACCTCCGTCATTTGTTTGTAATTTACGCGACGATGAGCACGATCACGTTTGGAGTACTCGTGTAGAATTATTTTGCCAAATATAACTATCGATCGATCCAATGTAATGATGATACCAAGGAAAAGCAGAATGATTCAAGTCACATACAAAAGCTTCTATTTATGGGACATAGGCACGTTGTGTTTGACGTTAACGTTTGAAGTAAAATATATTTATCAAATAAACAATTTTAGTGTATATTTTACTGGACATACAACCAATTTATCATAATTTGTCTTGAATAACAACACCTGATATAATTGTCTAGAATATCATTCTCGAAGATTTTTCTATTATTTAAGTTATTCGGACTATTAGCCTTAAAACTATTTTCACAAAATAATGATGTAACTTACGAACTTTGTCACGTATATCATGCCTAACTGAAGAATGTACGGTGAAGTTTTAACAGAACGCTTTAGTTCATACACGGCAGTAGCATACTTTTTTCTGTCAGCTATAACCGGTTACAAGCTTTAAATTCTTTGCAGTCGTATTCTTAGAGTCATCCACACTGAAGACTGAATCTTCAATCATCCAAAGAGTTTCAGTTTGAACTGCATTTTCTTACTAATTCATATGAGTAGTAGTTGATGGGAAAATCAGATGCTCACAGTATTAATGCTGGAGTACCTCAGGGGTCCGTCCTGGGCCGAAATCTTTTCCTGATCTACATTAATGATCATCCAAATCACATACTTACATCATTTGTAGACATTTATGCTGATGACACACCATTTATGGTAGCACATCTAAGACAGTAAACGACCAAGTTCTCTCCAATTCTCTCTCCTCTGATCTTGATCACGTTGTACAATGGGGAAAGGAATGGCTGGTTACTTTTAATGAATCTAAAACCAAGCTTCTCTCTTTACATCATCAACATTCTGATCCACATCTGGCATCAATTGAAATAAATGGCTCTCGTCTTAAGTGGGTCAAGTTTTGATAAGCTTCTGGGCTTGACCTTTACTCCTGATCTTAAATGGAACAAGTACATCAAATCTGTTGCCAAGGCCGCTGGAAAAATGGTGGGATCCTTCTATCGATCCAGTAGATATCCCACTGCTGATGCAATTTTCTATCTATATAAGAGCCCGGTACATCCAAGGATGGAATACTGTTGCCATATCTGGGCGGGAGTTGCTAGTAAGGACTTGTCCTGCCTTGATAGAGTTCAAAATAGACTTCGTAGCCTCGTAGGAGATGTCATTTTTCTCTTCCCTGCAACCTCTATCTTACAGAAGAGATGCTGCGAGTTTGTCTCTGCTTTATCGTTATTTTCATGGAAAATGTTCAACTGAGCTTCAATCTATGGTCGCCAAACTTTCACAAGAAACACTATCAATAATCCCCCCCACTCTTTATCTGTGCCTAAACCTAAACCCAGATTCCATGAACAAAGCTTCTTTCTTAGAACTGCGCACCTATGGAATTGTCTTTCGTTTTCCTGCTTTCCAGCTGACTACAATATGGTTGTCTTCAAGTCTAACGTAAACAAGTTCTTGATGAGCCGTTCCACTTGTTAACAAATTTACCGAATTTCCATTACTAACGATTACTATATTGTCCAATTTGTACTGTACACTCTTTAACACTTATCCTCGAGTGGCCTCTTAGCCTTGATAAGTGGTGATACCTATGTCAAAAAATATCCGTTACATTTGTTAAATACTGTTAAAATAATAAAAATCATGATAAGATCAATTTATAAGCAAGTAATATAAAAAATGAAAATTAAATATTGAAAACTGCAAAAAAAGGTTCGGAACACACATGCACTGATTGAGTCATAAGAGTATCAGTTCTGTAATGCAAATAATAAAATAGTAAATCCTCATCTGAAAAAGTCGCTAACAAGGAGCGAAGTAATAGTATGCATATCATATTCAATTGAAGCATTTAAAATACTTCGATCATTTTTCTGTAAAACTTTGCTGTTAAAGTTTTCGGTTAAATTTTGCTGTTAAGTAAAATTAGTAATTAAATGCTAAAATACCATTTCAGCTGAACATTATTTAAATAAAAGACACTACGTATCGCAGTCTATTAGCCTTTGTCTCAGTTAAAAATTAAATGTTCCCATATTAGAATATAGAAATGAGCAAAATTGTATTTAAAACTAAGGAAAACTGTATTTCAAATTGATGAAAATTGTACTTAAAATGAACGAAAATTGTACGAAATAAAATATTATTTAATGCTGTCAAAATGTAATTTCAAACTTCAGAAACTTTATTTAAACTCAGAAAAAAACTGCTTTCATTTTGTTTTTCCAATAATTTTTTATCTCGTCTTTAGACGATTCTAATTACTACAAAAATTAATTATTTTAGAATTTAAATGTGCTTATTTCCTTATATAAATGTAATGTAAAAATATGTATTTCAAACAAAAATGAAATTGTATTTCTCCACAGAGAAACATTTTATTAAGCTCTGGAAAGAGGTGTATTTTAGATTAAAACGGACAAAGATATAAGCTTTAGATGACGACTAAAATTCTAGGCGAGGGTACCATGTCAAACTTAAGCGTTACAGGTCAACGGCCGAATCGAATAAAACCTATAGAACCGCTTTAAAGAATGAAATGTTTACAGTGCGGATAGCGTTTAATGATTTTAGGAAATTGCAATACAAGTCACGTAAATGGCACGGCTCGAGAAAACAAACTCTGATATGACCGTAGCATACAAAATTACGCCAATGAGTAGTGGACTCTGTTTTATAATCCGTTTCGCCTGAATTCTGCTTTCGTTTAACTGTGTCCATGAATCACAATAAGAAGCTGTTACCAATTCATCTCTTACGTTTGTTTGAAATATTAGTTTAAGGATAATGTGTTGAGCTTTTCGTTTGTGTTTTATTCTGACAGTTTTCGCTAGCACAACTAAAAGAGCAATAATATAACAATTTCAAGATGTAGATTTGATACCTTTCTGTTATAGTTTACTTTTTCTTTTTCGGCGTCTTGTTAAAGTATCAGTTACATGTGACTGAATTACAAAACCGTTGGTTATTTTGGATTCAAAACAAGCAGTTTCAAATGAGCAGAAATCTTTATCATTAGTTCATAAGTCACTTAGTGATATTGTTTTCCCCCCGATTGCTGCTTTAATTTTTTAAGCTTATTCTCACGAGATTAAGGCCGATTTAACGTCCAACATTTTCAGATGTTGAACTCGAGACTATTTATCTCGAACGCAGGAATCTGTAGGACCTTTTTTTATATTACCCAGAGTTAGCTTACACGCGTTTAGTCATTTATTATTGGGTCAGCGTATAGTTATTATTATTTGTATTTTTTGTATAAACCATATGAGGATTGAAGAAGATTTTCACTTAGAATATATTATTCATTAGAACTTATATCTGTTGTGACACGAGTGTGCAGACGTAAATTTAAGTGCTCCTCATTTCATTTCTGCAAAGAAAAATACTTAGAAAAGATAGAACAGGATGAAATAAGCGATCTAGTTAAAGAAAGAAAGTAGATTTGTTAGATTCGCCTATTAACAAACCACATTTCACGACATTTTTATACGGTACATTGTCTGTCGTTTTTGTCAGCACATGTGAATATAAAAATAATATTGTTGTCGATGAATAATACATTAAATTCAATTGCATATTAGCACAGTTTAGAGCCGTATATATTGCTGCCAAAGATACGGATTTCAATAATGTTAATTTTGCTCGTATATGTAACCATTCGCCAACATACAGCACCTGGTAGTTCTAAATAGTCTTATATCTATTGACTAGTTTCAATGTATAAGTTTTTATTCGTAAGCATATTGATATTATTTGCAACAGTCAGGTAACAATATCATATGAATGTTATCTATTTGTCAGGTCTGAAATATTGCTTAATATAAAATAATCTAGAATATCTGTGCCATCCACAGAATCCGGCATTGATTTTACCAACGTATATATTATTATAAGAAATTTCATTTGATTTTATCTGTCGACGTATAACATTATCATAAGGATAAAAAGTGATTTTACCTGTCGACGTATGAAATTATTATTAGGGATTTCAATTGATTTTATCTGTCGGCATATAGAATTATTATAAGGGATTATCATTGCCTTTACCTCTCGACGTATAAAATTTTTAATAGGGGATTCCAATTGATTTTATCTGTCGACGTATAAAATTATATTATAAACGGCAAAAACCTACTTTATCTGCCGAAGTATTAAATTATTATGAAGGATAACAATTGATTTTTCCTGTCGACGTATTAAATTATTATAAGGGATTATAATTGATTTTATCTGTCGACGTATAAAATCTTTATAAAGGAATATAACTGATATTACCTGTCGACATATAAAATCATTATAAGGGATGCCTCTATGAAGACAGCAACTCCAAACACAATGTTCTGCTGCACTGTAATTATGTTTTCCTTTCAAGCTCACAATCGCCCTTAAAAGGATTAACAATCGACATTGTAGTCATCGTCGTCGTCGTCGTCGTCGTCCTCCTCCTCCTCCTCCTCATCATCATCATCATCAGCAGCAGCAGCAGCATCATCTTTATTTGCATCCTTTTTTTTTACTTGGGATTCACAACTTATCAAGGCTGCACATGTGTTTCTATGTTTAGTTTTACTAATTAAAGCAGTATTTAAAAATGGAAATACTGGATTGCTGATGTCTATAGGCTGTGTAATCTTTGGTAATTTATTTTTTTGTGCGCCATTTTGGGACATTAAGTAATCTATATATATATATATATATATATATATATATATATATATAGAGAGAGAGAGAGAGAGAAATAGATTGATAGATAGATAGATAGATGTGTGCGCCCGGTTTTGCACGGTTGTAAAATACGTATAAATAGTATATTTTAATTAATGCAGAAACAGAATGCGCATGCGAGTAATATGTTTTTGGAAACAGTTCACTTCTTGTAAGAAAAAATACTCGAGCTGAGCTCGAAACCAAAACCTAAAGACAATGAGCAAAGTACGATAACCATTAGACTAGCTTGACACGTAATTTGTAAAATGTTTTCCAACGTACTTATTCTTAACATAAAGAAACTGTCACTTTCACAGCCGCGCATGCGCACTTGTGAACAGTTGACAACCAGATAAAAATACGACCACTCCCCACGTTCCAATTTTTGTATTTTTACCCATTACCAGCGCTTTTGCAGGATGAAAACGAGTTAAAAAAGTTTTAATTGTGAATGCCCTTTTTTTTTGTATATCAAAAATTCAAGTCACTAGATCAAAAGTTCGTTGATCACAAACGTTGAGAAGTGTCCTCACATACTCATTATTACTTTTATAGATATATAGATTACAGATTTGTGCCCTAGTATTTCTCGAAAAAAAGAAAAAATAAGAAGCAAAGTCATGCAGCCCCCAAGCGTCCATAGACAGGAAAATACCGCGCAATTTATCTTTAGCAGTTTTCTCAAAATATTAAACAATGTAAAACGTTATTGCAATTTGTGTTGTTTGAGAAAATGCCGTTTTTGATGCAAATTAATCGAACTAAATAATAAATTATAATTGGAATTCAATGTTATAAAATATATCTTTGCTTAGATTATTTGTAGACATTTATGCAGACGACACCACAATCTATGACAACATTTCAAAGGCCAGCAATGACCAAGATATTTCTGATCTTCTCTCTTCTGATCTAGAGAACGCCGTACAATGGGGAAAACGGTGGCTAGTTCATTTTAATGCATCGAAAACCAAGCTTCTCACTTTTCATTTCTATCGCTCTGACCCTTGTGACGCCCTAATGTAAATGAATGCTCTCGTCTTGAGCAACCTTTATGTTTTCTCATGCTTCTGGGACTGGCCTTCATTCCTGATTTGAAATTAAATCCACAGCTCCTAACTTTTACCAAAATTGCTTCAGTAGATATTTCACTTCCAATGCAATCCTATATGTATAAGAACCAAGTACACCCTAAAATGGAGTACCGTTTCCACATCGTAGCAGGAGTTGCTGGGCGCGCTCTATCCAAAACAGGTTTCGAAACCTAGTAGGTGATGCCTCTTTGTCTTCCCTGCAAACTCTTTCCCACATAAGAAACATTGCGAGTCTGTCTCTGCTCTATCGTTATTTTCATGACAAGCGTTCGACTGATCTACAATCCATCGTTCCCATTTGCAGAACTTTTGTAAAAAACACTCGACTAGTTACAAGCACTAGACACGATTTCCTCGCTCTCTATCTGTGCCTAAATCTAAATGCAGATTCCATGAACAAAGCTTCTTTATCGGAACTTCCTGCTTGTAGAACACTGTTTCGCTAACCGGCTTCCCCGTTGAATACAACATGTTCTTGTCGCGCTGTCCTCATTAATAATCAAATTCTACCCAAATTACACTATTATCGATTACTACATTACCAAATTAAATTAATTAACACTTATCCTCACCTTAAAGTCTTGATAAATGGTGACTCTTAAATAGAAAAAAAATGAGAAACTCACTAATATTTTTTGCCTTGTTGACGGCAGATAAGAATATTAGAAATGTTTTGAGAATTTTCTATTTAGAATATATTAATGCGGCGTTTTAATATTGGTATTAGTGCGATTAATATCCGAACTTTATACATGGAAAATAACATCGTAAACATTTTTTAGATAATCATTGCCAGCTAATATGAAACGGCGCTTGATAAAGAATATAAAACCGACAATAGATTTCATTATTAATAGATAAATATATAAGAACGGAATATTAACGGAATAACACCAGCTAACGTGGTTTACTGCATGGGTATTTCGTTCTCGTAAATTATTAACTTATTTATGCATTTGCTGCAGGTAAGGGCATTAATAATTTGAAATGTTAGCCAACCAATATAACAGACCGTCATACATCATTTTGCAAAGAGTGAAGTCTATTGTGAAGAAACGGACGAAAGAAGTGAAGAAGTTTATTGAAAACATATGCTCTTACATCAATTCATATTAACTAACACATACGCACCTGTCTATATGTCGCATATTTTATGTAAACATCAGAAATATTAAGACACATGAATGGGAGAGTATCGTACGCTTCTGGAAATTGATATTGTGTGGTTGTTACCATACAATGGAAATTTTAACTCATGTCGAACTAATTCAGTTCATTGATTCTACTTGCCAGTCCCATAATTTATTTGCAGACTCTTATTCTCATCTTCATAATTGTGGTCGTTTCACGACGTTTCGGCAAACTTTTCTTTTTTTTTACACAGTGATCACCACTTATCAAGGCCCGGAAGCCACTCAGGGATAAGGGTTATTGCAAGTATATTACATTAGTGTGGAGATTTGATGAAGTGTTTAATTAAGGGGCGGTTCATTAGGAATTTGTTAACATTGGACTTGAAGACATCCAAGTTGTAGTCCGGAGGGAAGCAGGCAGACGGAACAGAGTTCCACAGGCGTGCAGTTCTAAGAAAGAAGAAACTATTCATCTGACCTTCAGATGGTTAACCAAGACGGGATAGGAATACTGAGTCTCTTAACTATATCCTCAGTAATTACTGCCTTCCATATACGGCACAATTACGTTGACACACCGGTTCTCGCTAGATCACCGAAGTTAAGCAACGTTGAACCTGGCTACTACAAGATTTGTAACCATTTGGGAAGGTGAGACGCTGTATGTACCGCGAGCTAAAATACCAGGTTGAGAAACTGGCGCGGTTTATCCTTCTCTCGAGTGTAGTGATGGCGTCACGATAAAAAATACTCTTGATAGCCCTGGCAAAGCATCAGGTATTCAGCTTCGGACAAGATTTGAATTGCACTGCAAACTCGTGTAGTGAGTTCAATCTCGGCTCAGTCGCACTGGATTGGATGGATAGTTGTTGTCGTCTCACCACGTTTTGGTCAACTAATCTATGGCCGGCTTTGGCTAGGATTGGAACCGCTATTTTGAGATAATGCTCACTTGGAACCGTAGAAACTCAACGCTTTTATCCATTGCACCACGGCCAACTATTCCTCTGGTATTCGTCAGGTTGTTAAATGCGACGGTATAGGAATGCTGAACTCTTAACTGTACTCTCAGTAATTACTGCCTTTCACAGTTGTCATCGTCTCACCACATTTTGGTTAAACAACAACTATAAAGATGAAGATAACAGTTTGCAAATAAATAAATAAATAAATAAATAAATAAATAAATTACAAATTACTCATCTCAAAGAATTCCAATGATAAAATAAGCTAATATTTATGTATATTTTTTATTGTTTTACGATCACAATAATTCATTTGTTTGGTTAAAATAATTACGGCATATCAATCATGTTGTTAGTTATTTCAGAATTTTACTTTGTATGTAGGTTGTCATTGCTCAGCGAAGTTAAAATTCTATTCATAACTTTGTGTTTTTTACATCAGTGTATCTTCTCGAACTAAGGAATATTCTGGTCGCAATTGGTTTCTATACGGATTTTCAACTGGACCGTTTGTTTATTATTTTATGGAAGTCGATTACAATCGTGCTTTCAGTCATGTGGCATTAAGTTTATTTTATAATTTATTCTTGGTTATTATTTTTTTAGTTAAGATAGAAACTTTAATTTCCAGAAAATTTCCAATTTGGACTTAATCAAATTAAAGGCAATTAATCGTTAAGCAGCGTGTCCATGCGAATGTGTGAGTTCTCGGCCTTTCAAATGCGTAGTATTAATTCTTATCACACTGATACACACACACACACACACACGCACACACATACACACACACAAACATATATATAGATATATATATTTATTTATTTATAATGGACCATATCAAGTTACAGTCTATTAACGTTTCGTCTTTATTGTACGACTTCTTCTCGATGAATGGATCCTCTATTCATTCATCTAGAAAAAAATCTTACGATAAAGACGAAACGTTGATGACGTTGTTCCTTTTTTATCTCTCTATTTCGTCGGAATACTATTTCTATAATTCTCATCTAATTTACAACACTCACTACGTCTCACTCTATTTGTCTGTCTGTCTTCATATTTTTAAACTCTGTCTCCACTGAAACGAAAAGTTACAAAGCAAATAGTTGGAGTCTTTTATGAACGGTCTTTTTATGGGTAACCGGTTAACATTGATTTAAAGGGCCGAAAGGGGTCAAAGTTGAAAGTATCCTTATATATCCTGTACATTCATCTTAGTTTATTTGAATGCTAGACTTTCGCTTTCGGTTTCGTTTTAGCTAGTGGCGCCCAAATATTTTTTCCTTCACAATCACGACTCTATAATAGTATATAGGAAATCTGGACAAATTAAAATATTATACCTAAGTGTATTTTACGACCGGGCATAGCCAGGCGCCCTTCGCTAGTCTTATATATATATATATATATATATATATATATATATATATATATATATATATATATATATATACACTGAGGAAGATCAAAGGATCGGTCGAAAATTATGTGCTTTTGAAGGAAACATTCTTGTTTTTTACAAAAGACTTTTTGTATTCCTACACGTCAACACACAGGAAATAAATACAGAAAAGATATAAACATTTATATATTTTTTGATTTTTTATTCATACATATAAAAATATATATGTATATATATATATGTCTCGTGTTGCCGAGTTCGAATCGTTCGACCGGTGTTAATCGTGCCACCATACACTGAAGATCCCCGAAAGGATGAAACACTAGTGTCTGTAGGTATTTAATTATTATAGTAAAAAAATAATTACGACAGCCTCTTTAAGAAATTCGTTTCTTATCGTTGAGCACTTTCAGTTGAATTAAAGTCGGTCAATTTAGCTCTTATGCATAGGTCATCGTATAACGATTACATCACTATCTGACTGACGTAAAGAACATTTTAAATTAAAATATTTAAATTCAACGTTATTTCACGCAGTTAATGGTAGCCGAGTGGATACGGCCTTTGCTAATCGAGCCAGAGATGTCTCGTGTTGCCGAGTTCGAATCATTCGACTGGTGTTAATCGTGACACCCTGCACTGAAGATTCCCGAAAGGATGAAACACTAGTGTCCGTGGGTATTTAATTATTATAGTAAAGAAATATATATATATATATATATATATATATATATATATATATATATATATATATATATATATATATATATAATCTGGGAAGTATTTAAACTTATAAAACGAACTTTTAATAAAAAGTTCTGAATTTGAAAACTCTTTGCATTTAATTCAATTAATCTCTTGCAAACATTACATTAGTTTTTGACCGAGAGTTTTCTTTTGTGTGTTTAATAATATTGTTTCAGGAATATAAAAAAAAACATAATAGTATGCTATCACATAGCTTCTCACTAATGTTGATAAAACATCACTTCCTTTTAAAACGAGATAATACACCTTTCCTATATCAGACCTATTTTTTTCTTTATGTAATATTTTGTCATACATCCATACATATTGACTATTTTCAATAATTCTATTTTCAATACTTCTATTTTCAAAAATTCTATTTTCCATAATTCTATTTTCAACAATTCCATTTTCAATAATTCTATTTTCAACAATTCTATTTTAATTCTATTTTCAATAATTCCATTTTCAATAATTCTGTTTTATTAATAAATACGAAATCTACATTATTAAAAAATATCATATTTAAGCGTATTTTACGACCGGGCAATGTCGGGCGGCTTGCTTGTAACTATATAAAACGTAAATACTTTTATATAGCGTGCGATAACAGTGTGTTCGAACAGATTTAATACATTTTTAATATATATATATATATATATATATATATATATATATATATATATATATATATATTATATATATTATTATAATGTGTTTCGAACACCTGCATAAAATATTTTATCTTTTATCATCAAAACTTGAATGTCCATAGAATGATAAATGACAAGTTTATGTGTGACGTATTGTAGCGGGTTTTATAAAAGTAAATGTTTACTATTCGAGATTTTATGCTGGGTAATTCACACCCTGGGAATTTGAGTTGATCGGTACGAGAAAGTAACGGAGGGACATATGCATGAATAAGCTTGATGACTAGTGGTATTACGTATTTGAGTATAGAATTGTGAGTTTTACAAATATAAGTATTTCAATAATTGAGCACCACGTATGCATTTGCTGATGAGAAAAAAAACGGAAACTGTTATTGAATCAAATTCTATACACGTTTTGCCGGAGACTTATTATTCATGAATAAACGCATTTCAATCCACAACATTCTAATCGTCTAATTATGTCTGTTTATTTTTTACAGAACAGCTATTCAGAATTGGAATGATAAATTGGTTTGGAAGTAAAGAGAATGTATGACATGTTTTTCTCTTGTTATTTGGAATTCTTTCTCCAAAGGAATCCGTGACGTTTTAACAAATTGCGAAAAGCCGCAAATTTAAAATATACTTTGGCTTCATGTCTTGAAAATAAATAATTAAATATTTAAAAAGCAAATGGCTTTTTTATTCTATTACTTTTATGTGTTTAAAAAATATATATATATTAATAAAATGACAAAATTATTCCACCAGCAAATTAGCAATATTATAATAGAAAGTTGCATTTCCGTTTGTCAAAATCCTTGTCTGTGTAGTTGTATTTAAAATTTTAATTCTAACCAGCAACCACTTATCGAGGCCAAATTTACTCGAAGATAAGGGTCATAGAGATTGTCAGGTGGATTACGAATAACCTACTGAAAACGATGAATAAAGAGAACAAAATATAATTACTTATGAGGAGGGGTCGATAAATATTTGTTGATATTGTACAAGATGACCACGTTGTAGCATAAAAGCAGAAGTATAGTCGCAAATTATTCAACAGATTTGTGGTCTTGAAATATTTTGCGTTTGTGGAAATCCTGTTTGGTTGTATGTACACGGATAGATGAATTGAATGTTTTTTGCAAGTTGTTGCTGCAGTGGTACAATACAAGTTCTCGCTGTGAGTGTTTTTTACGAGTTGTTGCTGTAGTGGTAGAATACAAGTTCTCGTTGAGAATGTTTTTTGCGAATTGTTGTTGTAGTGGTAGAATACAAGTTCTCGCTGTAAGTGTTTTTTGCGAATTGTTGCTGTAGTGGTAGAATAGAAAGTCTCGTTGTGAATGTTTTTTGCGAGTTGTTGCTGTAGTGGTAGAATACAAGTTCTCGCTGTGAATGTTTTTTGCAAGTTGTTGCTGCAGTGGTACAATACAAGTTCTCGCTGTGAGTGTTTTTTACGAGTTGTTGCTGTAGTGGTAGAATACAAGTTTTCGCTGTGAATGTTTTTTGCGATTTGTTGATGTAGTGGTAGAATACAAGTTTTCGTTGTGAAAGTTTTTTTGCGAGTTGTTGCTGTAGTGGAAGAATACAAGTTTTCGTTGTAAGTGTTTTTTTGCGAGTTGTTGCTGTAGTGGTAGAATACAAGTTTTCGCTGTAAGTGTTTTTTGCGAATTGTTGCTGTAGTGGTAGAATACAAGTTTTCGCTGTAAGTGTTTTTTGCGAATTGCTGCTGTAGTGGTAGAATACAAGTTTTCGCTGTAAGTGTTTTTTGCGAGTTGTTGCTGTAGTGGTAGAATAGAAGCTCTCGTTGTGAATGTTTTTTGCGAGTTGTTGCTGTAGTAGTAGAATAGAAGCTCTCGTTGTGAATGTTTTTTCTCGCTGGGAATGTTTTTTACGAGTTGTTGCTGTAGTGGGAGAATACAAGTTTTCGCTGTAAGTGTTTTTTGCGAATTGTTGCTGTAGTGGTAGAATACAAGTTTTCCCTGTAAGTGTTTTTTGCGAGTTGTTGCTGTAGTGGTAGAATACAAGTTTTCGCTGTAAGTGTTTTTTGCGATGTGTTGCTGTAGTGGTAGAATACAAATTTTCGCTGTAAGTGTTTTTTGCGAATTGTTGCTGTAGTGGTAGAATAGAAGCTCTCGTTGTGAATGTTTTTTGCGAGTTGTTGCTGTAGTAGTAGAATACAAGTTCTCGCTGTGAATGTTTTTTGCAAGTTGTTGCTGCAGTGGTACAATACAAGTTCTCGCTGTGAGTGTTTTTTACGAGTTGTTGCTGTAGCGGTAGAATACAAGTTCTCGCTGTGAATGTTTTTTGCGAATTGTTGCTGTAGTGGTAGAATACAAGTTCTCGTTGAGAATGTTTTTTGCGATTTGTTGATGTAGTGGAAGAATACAAGTTTTCGTTGTGAAAGTTTTTTTGCGAATTGTTGCTGTAGTGGTAGAATACAAGTTTTCGTTGTAAGTGTTTTTTGCGAGTTGTTGCTGTAGTGGTAGAATACAAGTTTTCGTTGTAAGTGTTTTTTGCGAGTTGTTGCTGTAGTGGTCGAACACAAGTTTTCGCTGTAAGTGTTTTTTGCGAATTGCTGCTGTAGTGGTAGAATACAAGTTTTCGCTGTAAGTGTTTTTTGCGAGTTGTTGCTGTAGTGGTAGAATATAAGCTCTCGTTGTGAATGTTTTTTGCGAGTTGTTGCTGTAGTAGTAGAATACAAGTTCTCGCTGTGAATGTTTTTTGCGAGTTGTTGCTGTAGTGGTAGAATACAAGTTTTCGCTGTGAATGTTTTTTGCGAATTGTTGCTGTAGTGGTAGAATACAAGTTCTCGCTGGGAATGTTTCTTACGAGTTGTTGCTGTAGTGGGAGAATACAAGTTTTCGCTGTAAGTGTTTTTTGCGAATTGTTGCTGTAGTGGTAGAATACAAGTTTTCCCTGTAAGTGTTTTTTGCGAGTTGTTGCTGTAGTGGTAGAATACAAGTTTTCGCTGTAAGTGTTTTTTGCGATGTGTTGCTGTAGTGGTAGAATACAAGTTTTTGCTGTAAGTGTTTTTTTCGAATTGTTGCTGTAGTGGTAGAATACAAGTTTTCGTTGTAAGTGTTTTTTGCGAGTTGTTGCTGTAGTAGTAGAATACAATTTTCGCTGTAAGTGTTTTTTGCGAGTTGTTGCTGTAGTGGTAGAATATAAGTTTTTACTGTAAGTGTTTTTGCGAGTTGTTGCTGTAGTGGTAGAATACAAGTTTTCGCTGTAAGTGTTTTTGCGAGTTGTTGCTGTAGTGGTAGAATACAAGTTTTTACTGTAAGTGTTTTTTGCGAATTGTTGCGGTAGTGGTAGAATACAAGTTTTCGCTGTAAGTGTTTTTTGCGAATTGTTGCTGTAGTGGTAGAATACAAGTTTTTGCTGTAAGTGTTTTTTGCGAGTTGTTGCTGTAGTGGTAGAATACAAGTTTTTACTGTAAGTTTTTTTTGCGAATTGTTGCGGTAGTGGTAGAATACAAGTTTTCGCTGTAAGTGTTTTTTGCGAATTGTTGCTGTAGTGGTAGAATACAAGTTTTTGCTGTAAGTGTTTTTTGCGAGTTGTTGCTGTAGTGGTAGAATACAAGTTTTCGTTGTAAGTGTTTTTTGCGAGTTGTTGCTGTAGTGGTAGAATACAAGTTTTCGCTGTAAGTGTTTTTTGCGAATTGTTACTGTAGTGATAGAATACTTGTTTTCGTTGTAAGTGTTTTTTTGCGAGTTGTTGCTGTAGTGGTAGAATACAAGTTTTCGCTGTAAGTGTTTTTTGCGAATTGTTGATGTAGTGGTAGAATACAAGTTTTCGCTGTAAGTGTTTTTTGCGAGTTGTTGCTGTAGTGGTAGAATACAAGTTTTTACTGTAAGTGTTTTTTGCGAATTGTTGCGGTAGTGGTAGAATACATGTTTTCGCTGTAAGTGTTTTTTGCGAATTGTTGCTGTAGTGATAGAATACAAGTTTTTGCTGTAAGTGTTTTTTGCGAGTTGTTGCTGTAGTGGTAGAATACAAGTTTTCGCTGTAAGTGTTTTTTGCGAATTGTTGCTGTAGTGGTAGAATACAAGTTTTTGCTGTAAGTGTTTTTTGCGAGTTGTTGCTGTAGTGGTAGAATACAAGTTTTCGTTGTAAGTGTTTTTTGCGAGTTGTTGCTGTAGTGGTAGAATACAAGTTTTCGCTGTAAGTGTTTTTTACGAATTGTTGCGGTAGTGGTAGAATACAAGTTTTCGTTGTAAGTGTTTTTTGCGAATTGTTGCTGTAGTGATAGAATACAAGTTTTCGCTGTAAGTGTTTTTTGCGAATTGTTGATGTAGTGGTAGAATACAAGTTTTCGCTGTAAGTGTTTTTTACGAATTGTTGCGGTAGTTGTAGAATACAAGTTTTCGCTGTAAGTGTTTTTTGCGAATTGTTGCTGTAGTGGTAGAATACAAGTTTTTGCTGTAAGTGTTTTTTGCGAGTTGTTGCTGTAGTGGTAGAATACAAGTTTTCGTTGTAAGTGTTTTTTGCGAGTTGTTGCTGTAGTGGTAGAATACAAGTTTTCGCTGTAAGTGTTTTTTACGAATTGTTGCGGTAGTGGTAGAATACAAGTTTTCGTTGTAAGTGTTTTTTGCGAATTGTTGATGTAGTGGTAGAATACAAGTTTTCGTTGTAAGTGTTTTTTGCGAATTGTTGATGTAGTAGTAGAATACAAGTTTTCGCTGTAAGTGTTTTTTACGAATTGTTGCGGTAGTGGTAGAATACAAGTTTTCGTTGTAAGTGTTTTTTGCGAGTTGTTGCTGTAGTGGTAGAATACAAGTTTTCGTTGTAAGTGTTTTTTGCGAATTGTTGATGTAGTAGTAGAATACAAGTTTTTGCTGTAAGTGTTTTTTGCGAGTTGTTGCTGTAGTGGTAGAATACAAGTTTTCGTTGTAAGTGTTTTTTGCGAGTTGTTGCTGTAGTGGTAGAATACAAGTTTTCGCTGTAAGTGTTTTTTACGAGTTGTTGCTGTAGTGGTAGAATACAAGTTTTCGTTGTAAGTGTTTTTTGCGAATTGTTGCTGTAGTGATAGAATACAAGTTTTTGCTGTAAGTGTTTTTTGCGAATTGTTGCGGTAGTGGTAGAATACAAGTTTTCGCTGTAAGTGTTTTTTGCGAATTGTTGCTGTAGTGATAGAATACAAGTTTTTGCTGTAAGTGTTTTTTGCGAGTTGTTGCTGTAGTGGTAGAATACAAGTTTTCGCTGTAAGTGTTTTTTGCGAATTGTTGCTGTAGTGGTAGAATACAAGTTTTTGCTGTAAGTGTTTTTTACGAGTTGTTGCTGTAGTAGTAGAATACAAGTTTTCGTTGTAGGTGTTTTTGCGAGTTGTTGCTGTAGTGGTAGAATACAAGTTTTCGCTGTAAGTGTTTTTTGCGAATTGTTACTGTAGTGATAGAATACAAGTTTTCGTTGTAAGTGTTTTTTTGCGAGTTGTTGCTGTAGTGGTAGAATACAAGTTTTCGCTGTAAGTGTTTTTTACGAATTGTTGCGGTAGTGGTAGAATACAAGTTTTCGTTGTAAGTGTTTTTTGCGAATTGTTGATGTAGTGGTAGAATACAAGTTTTCGCTGTAAGTGTTTTTTACGAATTGTTGCGGTAGTGGTAGAATACAAGTTTTCGCTGTAAGTGTTTTTTGCGAATTGTTGCTGTAGTGGTAGAATACAAGTTTTCGCTGTAAGTGTTTTTTGCGAATTGTTGATGTAGTGGTAGAATACAAGTTTTTGCTGTAAGTGTTTTTTGCGAGTTGTTGCTGTAGTGGTAGAATACAAGTTTTCGTTGTAAGTGTTTTTTGCGAATTGTTGATGTAGTAGTAGAATACAAGTTTTCGCTGTAAGTGTTTTTTGCGAATTGTTGATGTAGTGGTAGAATACAAGTTTTCGCTGTAAGTGTTTTTTGCGAGTTGTTGCTGTAGTGGTAGAATACAAGTTTTCGTTGTAAGTGTTTTTTGCGAATTGTTGATGTAGTAGTAGAATACAAGTTTTCGCTGTAAGTGTTTTTTGCGAATTGTTGATGTAGTAGTGGAATACAAGTTTTTGCTGTAAGTGTTTTTTGCGAGTTGTTGCTGTAGTGGTAGAATACAAGTTTTCGCTGTAAGTGTTTTTTGCGAATTGTTGATGTAGTAGTAGAATACAAGTTTTCGCTGTAAGTGTTTTTTGCGAATTGTTGATGTAGTGGTAGAATACAAGTTTTCGCTGTAAGTGTTTTTTGCGAGTTGTTGCTGTAGTGGTAGAATACAAGTTTTCGTTGTAAGTGTTTTTTGCGAATTGTTGATGTAGTAGTAGAATACAAGTTTTCGCTGTAAGTGTTTTTTGCGAATTGTTGATGTAGTAGTAGAATACAAGTTTTTGCTGTAAGTGTTTTTTGCGAGTTGTTGCTGTAGTGGTAGAATACAAGTTTTCGTTGTAAGTGTTTTTTGCGAATTGTTGATGTAGTAGTAGAATACAAGTTTTCGCTGTAAGTGTTTTTTGCGAATTGTTGATGTAGTGGTAGAATACAAGTTTTCGCTGTAAGTGTTTTTTGCGAGTTGTTGCTGTAGTGGTAGAATACAAGTTTTCGTTGTAAGTGTTTTTTGCGAATTGTTGATGTAGTAGTAGAATACAAGTTTTCGCTGTAAGTGTTTTTTGCGAATTGTTGATGTAGTGGTAGAATACAAGTTTTCGCTGTAAGTGTTTTTTGCGAGTTGTTGCTGTAGTGGTAGAATACAAGTTTTCGTTGTAAGTGTTTTTTGCGAATTGTTGATGTAGTAGTAGAATACAAGTTTTCGCTGTAAGTGTTTTTTGCGAATTGTTGATGTAGTAGTAGAATACAAGTTTTTGCTGTAAGTGTTTTTTGCGAGTTGTTGCTGTAGTGGTAGAATACAAGTTTTCGTTGTAAGTGTTTTTTGCGAATTGTTGATGTAGTAGTAGAATACAAGTTTTCGCTGTAAGTGTTTTTTGCGAATTGTTGATGTAGTAGTAGAATACAAGTTTTTGCTGTAAGTGTTTTTTGCGAGTTGTTGCTGTAGTGGTAGAATACAAGTTTTCGTTGTAAGTGTTTTTTGCGAATTGTTGATGTAGTAGTAGAATACAAGTTTTCGCTGTAAGTGTTTTTTGCGAATTGTTGATGTAGTGGTAGAATACAAGTTTTCGCTGTAAGTGTTTTTTGCGAGTTGTTGCTGTAGTGGTAGAATACAAGTTTTCGTTGTAAGTGTTTTTTGCGAATTGTTGATGTAGTAGTAGAATACAAGTTTTCGCTGTAAGTGTTTTTTGCGAATTGTTGATGTAGTAGTAGAATAAAAGTTTTTGCTGTAAGTGTTTTTTGCGAGTTGTTGCTGTAGTGGTAGAATACAAGTTTTCGTTGTAAGTGTTTTTTGCGAATTGTTGATGTAGTAGTAGAATACAAGTTTTCGCTGTAAGTGTTTTTTGCGAATTGTTGATGTAGTAGTAGAATACAAGTTTTTGCTGTAAGTGTTTTTTGCGAGTTGTTGCTGTAGTGGTAGAATACAAGTTTTTACTGTAAGTGTTTTTTGCGAATTGTTGCGGTAGTGGTAGAATACAAGTTTTCGCTGTAAGTGTTTTTTGCGAATTGTTGCTGTAGTGATAGAATACAAGTTTTTGCTGTAAGTGTTTTTTGCGAGTTGTTGCTGTAGTGGTAGAATACAAGTTTTCGCTGTAAGTGTTTTTTGCGAATTGTTGCTGTAGTGGTAGAATACAAGTTTTTGCTGTAAGTGTTTTTTGCGAGTTGTTGCTGTAGTGGTAGAATGCAAGTTTTCGTTGTAAGAGTTTTTTTCGAGTTGTTGCTGTAGTGGTAAAATACAAGTTTTCGCTGTAAGTGTTTTTTACGAATTGTTGCGGTAGTGGTAGAATACAAGTTTTCGTTGTAAGTGTTTTTTGCGAATTGTTGCTGTAGTGATAGAATACAAGTTTTCGCTGTAAGTGTTTTTTGCGAATTGTTGATGTAGTGGTAGAATACAAGTTTTCGCTGTAAGTGTTTTTTACGAATTGTTGCGGTAGTGGTAGAATACAAGTTTTCGCTGTAAGTGTTTTTTGCGAATTGTTGCTGTAGTGGTAGAATACAAGTTTTTGCTGTAAGTGTTTTTTGCGAGTTGTTGCTGTAGTGGTAGAATACAAGTTTTCGTTGTAAGTGTTTTTTGCGAATTGTTGCGGTAGTGGTAGAATACAAGTTTTCGCTGTAAGTGTTTTTTACGAATTGTTGCGGTAGTGGTAGAATACAAGTTTTCGTTGTAAGTGTTTTTTGCGAATTGTTGATGTAGTGGTAGAATACAAGTTTTCGTTGTAAGTGTTTTTTGCGAATTGTTGATGTAGTGGTAGAATACAAGTTTTCGCTGTAAGTGTTTTTTACGAATTGTTGCGGTAGTGGTAGAATACAAGTTTTCGCTGTAAGTGTTTTTTGCGAATTGTTGATGTAGTGGTAGAATACAAGTTTTTGCTGTAAGTGTTTTTTACGAGTTGTTGCTGTAGTGGTAGAATACAAGTTTTCGTTGTAAATGTTTTTTGCGAGTTGTTGCTGTAGTGGTAGAATACAAGTTTTCGTTGTAAGTGTTTTTTGCGAATTGTTGATGTAGTAGTAGAATACAAGTTTTTGCTGTAAGTGTTTTTTGCGAGTTGTTGCTGTAGTGGTAGAATACAAGTTTTCGTTGTAAGTGTTTTTTGCGAGTTGTTGCTGTAGTGGTAGAATACAAGTTTTCGCTGTAAGTGTTTTTTACGAGTTGTTGCTGTAGTGGTAGAATACAAGTTTTCGTTGTAAGTGTTTTTTGCGAATTGTTGCTGTAGTGATAGAATACAAGTTTTTGCTGTAAGTGTTTTTTGCGAATTGTTGCGGTAGTGGTAGAATACAAGTTTTCGCTGTAAGTGTTTTTTGCGAATTGTTGCTGTAGTGATAGAATACAAGTTTTTGCTATAAGTGTTTTTTGCGAGTTGTTGCTGTAGTGGTAGAATACAAGTTTTCGCTGTAAGTGTTTTTTGCGAATTGTTGCTGTAGTGGTAGAATACAAGTTTTTGCTGTAAGTGTTTTTTGCGAGTTGTTGCTGTAGTGGTAGAATACAAGTTTTCGTTGTAAGTGTTTTTTGCGAGTTGTTGCTGTAGTGGTAGAATACAAGTTTTCGCTGTAAGTGTTTTTTGCGAATTGTTACTGTAGTGATAGAATACAAGTTTTCGCTGTAAGTGTTTTTTTGCTAGTTGTTGCTGTAGTGGTAGAATACAAGTTTTCGCTGTAAGTGTTTTTTACGAATTGTTGCGGTAGTGGTAGAATACAAGTTTTCGTTGTAAGTGTTTTTTGCGAATTGTTGATGTAGTGGTAGAATACAAGTTTTCGCTGTAAGTGTTTTTTACGAATTGTTGCGGTAGTGGTAGAATACAAGTTTTCGCTGTAAGTGTTTTTTGCGAATTGTTGCTGTAGTGGTAGAATACAAGTTTTCGCTGTAAGTGTTTTTTGCGAATTGTTGATGTAGTGGTAGAATACAAGTTTTTGCTGTAAGTGTTTTTTACGAGTTGTTGCTGTAGTGGTAGAATACAAGTTTTCGTTGTAAGTGTTTTTTGCGAGTTGTTGCTGTAGTGGTAGAATACAAGTTTTCGTTGTAAGTGTTTTTTGCGAATTGTTGATGTAGTAGTAGAATACAAGTTTTTGCTGTAAGTGTTTTTTGCGAGTTGTTGCTGTAGTGGTAGAATACAAGTTTTCGTTGTAAGTGTTTTTTGCGAATTGTTGCTGTAGTGGTAGAATACAAGTTTTCGTTGTAAGTGTTTTTTGCGAATTGTTGATGTAGTGGTAGAATACAAGTTTTCGCTGTAAGTGTTTTTTACGAGTTGTTGATGTAGTGGTAGAATACAAGTTTTCGTTGTATGTGTTGTTTGCGAATTGTTGCTGTAGTGATAGAATACAAGTTTTCGTTGTAAGTGTTTTTTGCGAATTGTTGCTGTAGTGATAGAATCCAAGTTTTCCTTGTAAGTGTTTTTTACGAATTGTTGCTGTAGTGGTAGAATACAAGTTTTCGTTGTAAGTGTTTTTTGCGAATTGTTGCTGTAGTGATAGAATACAAGTTTTTGCTGTAAGTGTTTTTTGCGAATTGTTGCGGTAGTGGTAGAATACAAGTTTTCGCTGTAAGTGTTTTTTGCGAATTGTTGCTGTAGTGATAGAATACAAGTTTTTGCTGTAAGTGTTTTTTGCGAGTTGTTGCTGTAGTGGTAGAATACAAGTTTTCGTTGTAAGTGTTTTTTGCGAATTGTTGCTGTAGTGATAGAATACAAGTTTTCGCTGTAAGTGTTTTTTACGAGTTGTTGATGTAGTGGTAGAATACAAGTTTTCGCTGTAAGTGTTTTTTACGAGTTGTTGCTGTAGTGGTAGAATACAAGTTTTCGTTGTAAGTGTTTTTTGCGAATTGTTGCTGTAGTGATAGAATACAAGTTTTCGTTGTAAGTGTTTTTTGCGAATTGTTGATGTAGTAGTAGAATACAAGTTTTTGCTGTAAGTGTTTTTTGCGAGTTGTTGCTGTAGTGGTAGAATACAAGTTTTCGTTGTAAGTGTTTTTTGCGAGTTGTTGCTGTAGTGGTAGAATACAAGTTTTCGTTGTAAGTGTTTTTTGCGAGTTGTTGCTGTAGTGATAGAATACAATTTTCGTTGTAAGTGTTTTTTGCGAGTTGTTGCTGTAGTGGTAGAATACAAGTTTTCGTTGTAAGTGTTTTTTGCGAATTGTTGATGTAGTAGTAGAATACAAGTTTTTGCTGTAAGTGTTTTTTGCGAGTTGTTGCTGTAGTGGTAGAATACAAGTTTTCGCTGTAAGTGTTTTTTGCGAGTTGTTGATGTAGTGGTAGAATACAAGTTTTCGTTGTAAGTGTTTTTTGCGAGTTGTTGCTGTAGTGGTAGAATACAAGTTTTCGTTGTAAGTGTTTTTTGCGAATTGTTGCTGTAGTGATAGAATACAAGTTTTCGCTGTAAGTGTTTTTTGCGAGTTGTTGATGTAGTGGTAGAATACAAGTTTTCGCTGTAAGTGTTTTTTGCGAGTTGTTGCTGTAGTGGTAGAATACAAGTTTTCGTTGTAAGTGTTTTTTGCGAGTTGTTGCTGTAGTGGTAGAATACAAGTTTTCGTTGTAAGTGTTTTTTGCGAGTTGTTGATGTAGTGGTAGAATACAAGTTTTCGTTGTAAGTGTTTTTTGCGAATTGTTGCTGTAGTGATAGAATACAAGTTTTCGCTGTAAGTGTTTTTTACGAGTTGTTGATGTAGTGGTAGAATACAAGTTTTCGCTGTAAGTGTTTTTTACGAGTTGTTGCTGTAGTGGTAGAATACAAGTTTTCGTTGTAAGTGTTTTTTGCGAATTGTTGCTGTAGTGATAGAATACAAGTTTTTGCTGTAAGTGTTTTTTGCGAATTGTTGCGGTAGTGGTAGAATACAAGTTTTCGCTGTAAGTGTTTTTTGCGAATTGTTGCTGTAGTGATAGAATACAAGTTTTTGCTGTAAGTGTTTTTTGCGAGTTGTTGCTGTAGTGGTAGAATACAAGTTTTCGCTGTAAGTGTTTTTTGCGAATTGTTGCTGTAGTGGTAGAATACAAGTTTTTGCTGTAAGTGTTTTTTGCGAATTGTTACTGTAGTGATAGAATACAAGTTTTCGTTGTAAGTGTTTTTTTGCGAGTTGTTGCTGTAGTGGTAGAATACAAGTTTTCGCTGTAAGTGTTTTTTACGAGTTGTTGCTGTAGTGGTAGAATACAAGTTTTCGTTGTAAGTGTTTTTTACGAGTTGTTGCTGTAGTGGTAGAATACAAGTTCTCGCTGTAAGTGTCTTTTGCGAATTGTTGCTGTAGTGGTAGAACAGAAGTTCTCGTTGTGAATGTTTTTTGCGAGTTGTTGCTGTAGTGGTAGAATACAAGTTTTCGCTGTAAGTGTTTTTTACGAGTTGTTGCTGTAGTGGTTGAATGCAAGTTCTCGCTGTGAATGTTTTTTGCGAGTTGTTGCTTTAGTGGTAGAATACAAGTTCTCGCTGTGAATGTTTTATGGGCATTAATTTTAGACTGGATCTTAGTCGATAGGTTTCAATTAGATAATGATAAGCAACATATCATCCGTAGGGAAGGGAAAGAGATAATAAAAAGTCAAGACTGACAGAAGTAAACCATCTTAAGAGCACACTCTTATACTGGGGTAGGCCTGGATCAGAGTCTGTTTCTTAACGAAGCCAGAGAGTTATCCACTAAATTTTTCTGGTCTTTTAACCAATAAATTGAATATAATTCTTTTCGTTTCGACGTGGAATTAAACTTTGTAATTTTAGATAATTTACATAATTTCTATACTGTGTTCCACTGTATACTTTTCTTTTCTGCTACAATATGAAATTCTATTTTCTATAAGAAACCAGTATTTTTTGTAGTTGAAGCTCTTTTACCTCAAGCATTTTTACATCCTTTATTGTCAGACCACCACGTTTTTCATATACTTCCCATTATTAAACGGCAGTCATTCGTTTCTAGTAAAATGAAACCCAAAAATCTTGTCAAACAATTTCTTGTTTCATTTTACTACAAGCAAAGTTCCCACAACGTTTATTGGAGCTAACAGTTGCCGTTTAAATGAGATGCATAAATAATCGAGTGTCAAATGTAATTTTCCTTTACTTCTCAAATTTGGAGTTCTTAAAAAGTAAACGACATTAATGTTCCTCTCACTAACTTACCAGGTAAGTGTATTATAGTATATCTTTTGTGGTCTCTGAGTTTTACCGAATTCCAAGACAAGAATTCATCTGCGTTAATGAAGTATCCAGCTTTGTATTATTACTATGTGCTACACTACCGGGTGCAATATTCATTTATTGTGCGGCAGCCATAACGAGCAGATCTGATTTGGGCTGCGAATAATGTTACTTTGAATATTTAGTCATTTACAATTGTATTTTGTAATTCTGAATTACAAAATACAATTGGTTTTTTACTCAATTATGGCTGACGGAACGAGAGCATGCTATCTCCATAGGTTAATTGAAAGAGTTCCGCCCAAATTTCCGTGCACAAGTCTGAGTTCGCCAGAAAGATTCATGAGTCCGTTAAGATACACACGAAGAAGGTCGGAGATTTCATCGATCTAAATGTGGTGAAAAAAAACTCAAGATGGGGACAGTAGTGCGAAGGATCCAAATAATACGCATAATCAATCCTCATCTCAAAAATTCAGAAACGGAATATTTATTAATCGTTAACATTTTTATTAAATCGCATTCTGTTCAGTAGTTTATCCAATAGTATCCAGAATAACATATTCTTTATTTTTTTTTCGCTATTATTTCATTTTATATCGTTGCAATCAAAAACTCTTTTACGATATTACTATTTTTATCTGATCTGCTAACTTGTCCCAAGATACATTAAACTGAGGGAAAATACTGAAGTATAACATCAGTTATATTGTTTTATTTTGCTCCTGTTACCCCTAAACAAGGCACATTACCACTTGCACGCAAAGGACTCATATTTGAGACAATATCTAGAGGGACCTTATATAGGAAGTTGTTAGCATCAAAGTAATAATTATTTTCTGCAACGCATTGAGCACCTGAAAGACGAATATTGCCTTTTATAACATGTCTCCATTTTAGATCAGTGTAACTTGCTTCATTTAATAAATCCATTGAAGATTAATTTTTCGCCTCGTGGGAAATAATGTGATGTAACTATACGTGCTGCGCCGTGATAGTCCGAAGAGTTTTAAGTGTTATATTCTAAGTGATTCGTTAATAAAATTAGCCTAGGTTCGATCTCGACACCATCAGTGTTGGGCAAGTGGGCAAGTCCTGATATTTCGGAGGGGGGGGCATGTGTTACCAGGAGTTTGTCGATGGAGCTGTTAGGGGAAGACACGTGACATGTAAACCGTCAAGATATACTAATACTAGTCATGTTTATATACGAGTTGGTTTTGGAGACATATTTTCCTAGAGGACTTGTAAAAACATACGCGGCGTTATTAGTTTTTAGTAAATTGTCGTCCGGTGTCGGGTTATTGCATATTAGTAAACGAGTTTTAGAAGTTTAGAATTGTTTCGAATGGTCGGAATGTATTTATGTACAATACATTTCTTATTATATTTTCGTCGATTTCATAATTAGCGTGCGGTCGATTTCATAATTAGGTTACAGTAGAACATGTTATTATTATTATTATTATTATTATTATGTTTATTATTATTATTATGTTTATTATTATGTTTATTATTATTATTATTATTAGTGTGTTTTGTAATAGCGGCTAAAGTATGTTTAATATGTTTGTTGACGATATAATGTAAAAAATTGTTATTAATAAGAGTTTGTTTTATGCCTAATAAAATATTTATTCGTGGATGAATTGTATTTGGCTTTGGAGATGAAACTTTTCATTACAACCATTTCATGCCAATAAAATTTAATAAAATTGAGAAGCTTGGTTGGTTGTTTTTGTTTTGCTTTTCAGGTTATTTAATGCCGAATACAGTTATTTGGAAGAAATTTTTTTTAATAAAATGTATTTGTCTTTTTTTAAAAATCAGTTTCTATTTAACCTATAGTTGGGACCCTAACAGGTACTACCACTTAGGGTCAGGTCGAACCTGGGAGCAATGGCAATTAAGGGGTGGCTCCACACTCTCCAAAGCCCGCTAGCTGGGACCTCACCATCGGATATAGTTTCAGGTCATATGCAGGACCATTAAAATTGAGAAGACCTGATTTACTAGCAGGTTTATTGTATGAGTAAGTAATAAATCTATTAATGTCAGTTTTAATCTCTATATCAAGTAAGGGAATCGTGGTTTTTATATTTATTTAACATATAGAAATTAATACCGAATTATTCTTCAGTGTGTTTTTGATTATTGTTAATTTATCTAAGATTTTCTGTTAATAAGAATATGTCATCAACGAACCTAACGTAGATGGATCGTTTAAGAATGATATTCAAGATTTAAGTTTCCAGGTTCGACGTATAAAATTCGAAAGACAACGGGCCTAGAGACGAACTCATTGAGACTCCGTCAACCTGGATATATGAGGTTTCTATTAGGGCTATAGAAATGACTTCAGTGGTGCAGAAGAATTTTTTTTGTAGGGTATATATATATATATATATATATATATATATATATATATATATATATATATATATGTTTATTAACAATACAGAAATTAAGAAAACCATTAGTACCGTCGGTTTCAAGCCCAACACAACGGGAAACCGTTAATGGTAACACGTAAATAATGTTAAGCTCTCGTCAGCCATCTTGTATTCTGCCCCGGGCCAAATTTGTCCAGGTCCGCATTTATTTGTTTTTTTTAATGATGTATGCATTTATTTAACTATAGTTTATTCCTATCTCTGTATATTATATTTTAATCCAGTATGAATATCCTGCTTTTTTAATTTTTTATTTTTTTATTTAATGCATTTTAGTAATTATGTACTGTTTGTTTTGTATCCGGACTGCCTTCTATTGATTTTTGTTGGGGCGAGGGGGATAATTAATTTATCTTATTAGACTTCCCTTCCTTTTATCAGTTAAGGGGAGATAACCCTTGTTTCAGTGGTCTAAGGGAGGTAACTAATCTATCCTATTTATTCTTTTAACCTTTTTTGTATTAATTATTATAATAGTTGAGGGTAGATGTGTAATTTAATTCTAAATTCTTTTATATAGCTGTGTAATGTATTTCAGGCAGTCTTATTCTTCTTCATATATACTAATATTTATGCTTAATGTATACTGACAAATGTCTATATGTCCTTTACACTTTACTAGTTTATGCGTTAAGTTGGCTGCATCTGGAATACTCTTGGAGAACTCCTTTAGGTGGGGTCCTCGTTTATTGTTTTGTCTTCCCAGTTTATTAGTAGCGCTTGTCTCCTATGCAGACATCCGTTGAGTGTCTCACTGCGTACGTTCAAACAGGTCTTTTGAGGATCATTAATAGCCTTTATGGTGTGATACTTCTCTGCGTCACAAAGCGGGCATCGTTTTGAGGCTGGTGAGTATGCTGGCTTTCTTTCTATGATCCTCCATTTGATGCTGAATTGTGTTCTCTTGTTATACTCGGGCGGCTAATGCTGTCTTTATCAAAGACGAAGAAAAATTTTCCCAGGGGCAGAAAACAAGATGACTGATGAGAGCTGAACATTATTTACGTGTTACCATTAACGGTCTCCCGTTGTGTTGGGCTTGAAACCGACGGTACTAATGGTTTTATGAACTTCTATATAATTAATAAACAAATATTTAGCTCTTATATCCAAAAAGTTTTTCTTTGTAATTGAGCACTTTGTCTGATTAAAAATAAACTAAAATCTGTGTACAAAATATATAAGGATTTTCTTTCAATGTTGACCCTTTTTTGACCTCTTAAAAATTATTTTAACTAGCGAAAGATCCATAAAAACGGTCCATAAAAAACAATCATTTAAGGCCCCTGCGACTTTTAGTTTCTGGTAGAGATAGAGTTTGAAAAAAACAAAGACAGACAGACATAGGGAGTTTTATAAATTAGATTAATCATTTTAATCTATAAACGCAACGGTTGAATAGATATGTCATAAGAATACGAATTCTTCTTTGCATTTAACTTATTCATCGACACGCAGGTTGTCTGCGACTTAAAAAATATTACCTTGTGCAATCAAGCATTAGGTGCCTCACACGCAGACTAGAACACATTATTTAAAAGATGACATCTATTTGCTTGTTATCAGTCATCACACTATTTTAACGTCGTTAAGTGTTTTGAAAACGGTTATTATATATATATATATAGATATATATATATAGATATATATATATATATATATCGGATTTTTGGAGGCTCTTACAATAAACTGTTGCAGACCTGTTCTTTGCAAACAGATGGACCACATACGTTCGTTGAAAGTTTTTAAACAGGCGTCACGGTGTTTTTTTCCCCCTGATAGAAATTACTTCATGCCAACATGCCAACATTTACTTCTGAAGACAGTCGGCGAAAAGTACTTCAAGTTTCTTCACCGTTCCCCCTTTTCTTTTCTCTTTCACTCCCTTTTAGTCGATCTTCTTCCTTTTCCATTTATTTTTCTTACTTTTAGTCGATCCTGTTTCTTTGTACATTATAGTCGATCTTTTTTTTTTATAAGGTTTTAAAAAAAATGCCCCACTTCGCTTTTAAACTATTACAATTCCGTTGTACTTCGAATTTAATATATATATATATATATATATATATATATATATATATATATATATATATATATATATATATATATATATACAACAGAGACCGATGTGTTTATATGATTATTCCATGTATCTCATTTTAAGCTTATTGTGTATGTTTACTTATAGTAATCTGATAAAAAAAAACGAATATTATAAATTAATTGTTGCTGGAAAAAATCCAAATTTATTTTAAATGATTCTTTATGAATTCAATTGAAAAGAAAAAAAAGTACATTGCACACTTATTCGATAAATGCGCGAATTTTAAATTTCATTATAAGTGGAAGAAATATTGTCACTTTCTATTAAATAATTAGAATGCTGGGTTCGAACTAATACGAACTATTCTTAATCTTTTTATTTTTATTGTCCTTATAAATATTTAGAAATTATCTCTTCTTATGTACATAGCATTTCTTTTAGAAAACACGTTGCCAGTATTTCTACAATTTATCGTGATTGCCGTATTAGTTGCTCAGCTGATCTGTAATCTTTCTACGGAAAAAACATTTCAGCAATCCGTCTTTTTACTAACATACCAAATACCGTTTCGTTTTCTGTGTATTTAAAAGCTCAGAGAACTTCCATATGCAACCATTGGTAATGATTCCCCTGAAAAAGTCGAGTGCGTAAATAATAATGATAATAATAAATCAACAAGTAACAATAATAATAACGATAATGATGATGCTGTGCTGCTGCTGATGATGATGATAATGATAATAATAATGGCAATGATCATTAATGATAATACAGTATAATCCGGATATAAGAAACTACTGACCGGACAACACGACTCTCTTATATCCGGGGGTTATTGTATCCGGGTTATACTGTACATTTACAAAGCCTCTAATTTAGGACCAGAGAAAATCTCCGGCGATTATAATAACGAATGCAATTATGTTAATAATAACAATTATGATAACAATAATAACAGTCATAATAATAACTATTATTATTGTTGTTATTAATATAATAATTATAATACCACATTATAACTGAAAGTAAATTCTCAAAGATAAAACGAACGGTGTTGCAGACGTGTTCCATATAAAAAAATGATCAGTTTTAAATGGGAGTGGCGAACCTAAAAATAATATAAATATTTGACTACATGAGTTTACTTGTCTACAAATTAGATCTATAAAAGTAACAGTGTATTTAAATAAATATGAAGAGAAAATTTGGTTAGAGGTAAACGTTTTCATTGCGATATCTTGGATTAAAGATTAAAGATGCATTCATTCAATCTACGCGATTAACGATTAAATGTCATTTCTAATATAAGCGTGACAGACGGTTGCGGATGTTGTTTATAACTTAATTTTCGAAACCAAATGTTAAAAGAATTACAAACTTGTTTATTAATAATAAATACTATTGTCACTATCGATACAAGAAAATAATGCCCATATTTGTTCTTCCATTATCAAGACAAGCAGAAATGTGCTGATATTTTTGCTTGTATATATATATATATATATATATATATATATATATATATATATATATATATGTATATATATATACATATATATATATATATATATATATATATATATATATATATATATATATATATATATATATGTATTATACTGTAGCGTAAATGAAGAGCTAATATCTGCGAAAATGCTACTGGAACCGCAGAATAGATACTCGATTACATGGAAAGACGAGGAATAATCTCAAATACTACAGGGTGGGACGATAACATTGTCGTTTATTTGCTGCAGTCCATCTACTAATTGGTTAGTTGTGTACAAAGTCCAAGAGCCTTCTATCATGTCTTAAAGTGACACAACGTTCAACAAGCGAGATCGAAGATGCGCCGCTGTACAACTCATGCTCTCTACCAATTTATGACAACAGAACAATTGCTAGCACCCTCTAAATGCAAATCTGGACAGTTCAACGCTTGTGAGCACAGCTCAATGAAGTTTCCGGCCAAGGTTCTGGTCTTTGGTGTGGTTTCAAGTGAGGGTCACATCATGTCCCCTCACTTCGAAGTCGGCTTGAAAGTCAATACTAATCGCCGTCATCCGCCGAGTATTCGCCCAGCTTCAGCCGGCGCGTCTATAAAAGGTATGCTCCCAATTCCGGACTCAAGGCGCTGATTGAGGCTAAAGACGGCTACATTGAGTAGCTGTACTACGTAATCAAGTTACCGTAATTGCTTTTTTCAATAAAAGTTTTAAAATAAAGTTTCGCGTTGTTTTCTTTAGGGTGACAAATTTATCGCTTCACCCCGTGTATAACTACGCTCTAGAAATAAACAGAGAAAGACAGTACATTAATTTAAAATACTATTGCAAATTGAATTGCGTATGCAAACATAGTATATATATATAGTTTTGCTATCGGACACACAGACAGAATTGTATAGTAGAAACAGAACATGTAGTACACCCTCAAAAGGAGAAGATAATTAATGGAAAAATAACATGACTATAGAATATATATACAAAGAAACGCCTTTACATAAACTAAAGAAGTTACTCCTTGAGTGAATAATTTCACGACAATAAAACTCTCCGGTGAATTTATCATTGAAACATAGTACATTCGTCTGAAATCAGCATCAAATTATATTAATTAGTATAATTCCGACTTCAGCCAGACATATAGTAAATCTCAGTCTATTATAGATTAATGGAATAAAAATAAAAACTTTAGGATGATACAACGATTTTTCTACCAACGAAGTACACTTTTTCAGGATATTGAAACATTTTAAATATACCGGTTCTGACACAAAACTTCATGTTAACATTATTTCTTTTTAAATCTTAATCTTGTTTGTTTCTATTTTCGCAGTGAATTTCTACTTTTCGGAGAATTTACAAATTTTCTTGAAGGACGATGATGAATGAAGGACCACGAAGAATGCTTATCAGATAACAATGCAAAGCAAAGAGTAATTGCATAAGCTGAAGAATTAACTATTGGAATTATTAATTATTGCGATGAAGAAGTGGCGTTGGAAATCAGGGATATATAAATAGAAGAATGGTCTGAATAATAAAAAAAAGGAATCAGAATAAGATAATGAACTTGGATTAAATTTTACAAAAAAAAAAAAAAAACCCCAAAAAACCCATAAAAACAAATGAAACGAACAACGCAGTTTTTTGTGGATAATAATTTCAGACATTAAAATGATTAAAAACTCAGCAAGAAATAAAGTTTTAAACGTTTCTTACAAATGAGACAAACGAATTTAAATTCAATCATTTGATTTTACAAATCGTACGAGAGAATTTCGATAGTATTTGAAGTTTCATAATTACATTCTGAATGGAAAAAAAAGGTAAAAAAGGGCCACTTGAGAAGACGGCATTGGAGAATTTAGTTTATCTGCGCTTTCAATAACTTTTCAAATAACGCTAATATATCGCCAATATATCTTCTGTCCAAGTGTCGGTCCTCGGACACACCCACTTCAGGTGGACAACACGAAAGCGACAGGAAATTCCTTCCTACAGCGTCATTATCTACACGCCCTTTACATACAGCTATAATTTGGCCATATTATCGGTTCAGAATCGTTTTTACCTGTCTCTCTCTCACTCTCTCTCTCTCTCTCTATATATATATATATATATATATTTATATATATATATATATATATATATACCTGTATTCTGCATGTGGGAGGATCACGCCATCGAGTGCCTGCCCGCTGCACATTATCTCCAATCATGTTCAATAATATTGTCTTATTTATACGACGTGTGATTTCGGCAGATGTAGCCTGATCGTGATACAGCGAGAGGCTAGGAATCCCGGGAGTATCGACATGGATATTAATCGAGTATAACTAAGCCCACGTGACGAAATTACACAATTAAGAAACACTTAAGTAAATAGAATGATTGCCACGGCATCAAAATAATTAAAAATTGGTTCTGCTGGAATGACTGCAAGATGCTTATGGGATTCACATCCAAACATAATACGTGATGTCATAAACTAAGATTAATAATAAATAGCCACGGTATCGAGTGGGTTATGGTTACATGGAGATTTAAAACTACAGTCTATTATCTTCAGCTTACTCATCAACAAAGAGCCATGGCCAATATATTTTCCGATAATCATTATGCATTATTTAATTGAATTAAATTCAGTTCATTTGACAAAAAATAAAACAAATGCTCTTCAACGCAATATAGGAAAACAGTAGTAACAATTTAGAAAGAGGAGGACCCAGCAGTCAAACGCCTGTCTGAATTTACTTTAAACTGTTGTTCTGTTGGTGCATGCATTACGTCACTTGGAAGTTTATTCGGAGGCCAAAGAATTCTTATTAAAACGAAGCATTCCGTCGGTTAAATCAAAATCGATGGTTAAAAAGTTGTCATCAATTTCATACGACAATCACTATCCCCACTGAAATATTATATATCTTTCCGTTCAAATTTGCTTAAAGCAATTTTACACTTTATAAGCAAGACCACGACCGCTTGGGTAGCAGGATTTTATTTCACTGCTCAATTTCTCGCAGACGCAACGGTAGATCCTCCTTTGCTTAGTTTGGAGAGAAAGTGAGAATGCGCCCTGATTACTCGATAATGGAGACGTCTAGTTAGCATCTTATTTTAGCGAAACCAGATGATTATCCTAATCTGCTTCTAAAGAGATAAGGTGAGCATAAACCACCATTCGATACAAAACAATCTAAAGGGCGAAGTTTACGGATTGGAGGATCGCCGCGACACACGAGCGCACATCTTGCCTCTTTATGATCTCCGAAGAAACCACCGGTCCTACCACAAACGGCGACAATGACGTGGAATTTACCACAAAAACAGGTCAGTACTCTATCAATTTTATATTTCCTTTTTTCTTGTTTAGAAAACAAGAGACAAAAAGATCGCATGCAACAAGATACATTGATTATATTTATATATATAGTAGAAACATTTTATGGTATTGTATATTGCAACAAATAGCTGGTGTATAGTGTATAAAAATAAACTATTTAATTGTTCATTCAAAAAAGCTAAGGTGGTTAATAATATAGACAATTCACATTCCTTAATTACATTATTTCTTTTATTTGTTTCTTCTATATGGTGCTTTCAATATATTCAACTATTACTGCTTGGATACACCATAAAAGCAGGTAAGGCAGGATGAGATGGGGTTTCAATTTTCCTGATGTGAAATTTTGTTATAACTGTTTTATTATATTTCATGGATTAAAATACTGAAATTGTTTGGTTTTCACATCAATACTTATGTGGCACAATAAGCGATTTTTATTTTACTTTTTTCATGTACCAAACTAGTTAAAGATACTCATCTATGTTTTGTTATCAGTATTTAATAGGTATACTCTCCATCTTATTGTTATAAAACAATGAAAAATCGACCTACTCTAATATATATATATATATATATATATATATATATATATATATATATATATATATATTTGAAAATTTTCCGGGGGGTACAGAATTTTATAACAGCTGAATACAGACCAAAAAGCATAATGAATTAAAAAAAAATATTATCTATGATAGGGTCTTGTCCACATAAGTTAGCAAGATGATTGACAATTATTTTAGAACATGTTTTGGAACTTTATAGTTCATATTGTATTAAAGATTCTTTTAGTTTTGCTAACTTTATACAAAATGCTAAATCACGCACGGATCATCGCGATTCGCGGTACACATATACGATGTACACCGGCGGAAGTAATCCACCACGTCTATTGTTAAAACTAGTATTATTATTCCTTCAGCTATAAACAAGTCGTAGTAAGCCGCCCTTAGTTGAATTTGTAACCACACCCGAAAAAGAAAAACGGAAAAATTAACCATAAAACGATTTTTAATGGTAAAAATATTTTTATTTATTTCCTATAAAAATAGTTCAAACGCCTCCCCCACGCCAAAAAACTGTAGGTATATTTATTCAGACACATTCATGGGTTCCTTCGATATTTCCAGTTTTTTTACTTGCATCCCATTGTTAGAGACTATTAATACTTGTACTGACGCTTTATATCGGAGTAAACTTCTGACTCCCCCAATAGCAGAAAATATTTTTGTAGAATTGATGAAATTCGCCACCATGTCGATAGAATTCAGTTTCAACGATATTATGTACGGACAGACTGATGGTGTGGCCATGGATTCCCCATTGGGACCAGCGTTGGCTAACATCTTTGTGGGTTTTCATGAAGAGAGTCTATTGTTTGGTTATTTATTTTCGTTACGTTGACGAAACTTTCTGCTTAGTATACAACGAGACGAATGCGGATGCTTTTTTTTGTGTCCCTTAATAACGTTCATTCAGCCCTTAAGCTTACGGTAGACAAGGAAACGAATTCTACTCTTCCGTTTTTTGGATGTTTTTGTGTCCAAGACATCCTCGTGTTTTATTACTTCTATTTATCGTAAACCAACTTTTACGGGTGTCTATACGCGTTGGGACTCTTTTTGCCCTATAAACCAAAAATATAATTTAATCAAAACTTAAGCACATAGGGCCTTAATGATTTGTTCTGAAGTTAATTTGAATGACGAACTCAAATTTATCACTAAGACCCTTTGTAATAATGGTTACCACTTGGATATTGTTGAAACTACTATCAATAAGAAAGTTTCCAATTTTCATAAACCAAAAGAAATTATAGCTAATAGATTTCCTGTGTACCTACGTCTACCTTGGCTAGGTAACATCAGTGATCGATTTGCTAAGCAAATTTCTTTGTCGGTGCAAAGGTGTTATTTTGCATCGAACCCGCGTGTTGATTAGATTTTCGTTTGAAACAGCATGTGCCTTCAAAGTTACGTTATGAAAATTTTTCACCCTCGGATGTTCTGAGTAATACGTATGGTTCTGCGATTTGCAACCATCTTATAAATAACGATGCGTGTGCCACGAATTTCAGTGCTGACATGTTTACGATCCTTAGTAAATCGCACTCTCCCTATCATTTGAAAATTTTCGAGACTCTTTTTATTAAGTCATTGAGACCTTCTCTTTGCAAGCAAAAAGAAAATATTCTTGGACTTAATTTAGCCTCTATGTAATTTTTCCCCGTTTATTTCTGTTTTTTTCCTACCCCCGCCATATTCATGACTTTTTTTTGTTTGTTTTAAATCGTTTTTTCCCCGATTTAGCTTTGATAAGTGAGGAACGAAACCTGGTTAGCTAACCTTTATTTTCATTTTTTATTTTTCTAATTTTTTAAAATTCATTGTGCTTTTTGGTATGTATTTAGCCGGTATATATATATATATATATATATATATATGTATATATATATATATATATATATATATATATATATATATATATAAATAAAATGAACTCATTTTTTCCCCTCCGACTTTGACGTTTATAGGACTGCACCTGTATACATTTGGTGCAGCCGTATCATACACAAACTGAATCACGACATCTGCCGTATGTTATAGGGTTATTACATATCAAGGATCTCGCTGATCACAGTTTCCTATATTCTGTCTGGTGAGAGTCCACTGTAAAAATCGGTTACATTTAATGGAAGTAGTAAAGTAAGCTCTCTCTAACAAATTCATCCTACCACCGTCACTCACTTACACCGTACCAGAACATTCACAGGAGACATTTAAAACCGATCACCGGTAAGAATTTATCTAAAAGCTGGGCTGGACTTACACTGAAACGAACCACGCTTACTTTGCCATTGTTTAGCATAAAACATAAACACAATTTATAAAGCATTTATTATAATAAAATTAGATTCAAACAGAACACAATCCGTTACCTGGAATTGAATTCACAATTACATTACTTCGATTTCGTTATAACACGCGTGGTTAAAGTTTAATGAAAACCTGAATTGACATTTACGTGAAACGCACCAAACTTACTTACTTACTTACTTACTTACTTACACAAACACAACTTCCGTTTCGCTCTTTCCTTACGTGCTTTTTTGCTTTCTTTCTTTCTTTCTATCTTTCTTTCTTACCTTTCGTTGTCTTTTTGCTTTATGGGTGATAGTGGTGGGGGGGTACTTCCCTATCTTTATCTTTCCTTACGGGCTTTCCTTCTTTCTTTCTTTTCTCTCCATTTTCTGCTCTTTCCATTGTTAAAACGAAACGAAACAACCGGATATTCCAGGTTTTACTTACACTCTATCACTCTACGACTATTACTTGTGTATCCAACTCTATTTGTGCCAGTAAAAAAAAGTAGCATTTATTGTTTTTGGTAATAATTATTAATTGCTTATTTGTTTTGTTTTTCACCCTTTTTTTAGACTAACCATTCTTTAATCTCATTATAAAATCGATTTTTCCAACTACATTTTAGGTTGGGGGGGCCATTACAACCTCCGAAGGGGGTTTGTATTACTGTACACATAGATTCGAAAAAGTTGTCAAAAAAAAAAAAAAAAAAAGACATAACAAATAAATGTTCTCAAAGCCCAGATCAGTTACTTTTCTGCCAAACTGGATATCTTTTTCGTGTTTTTATTCAATGTAACAATATTCGGCTCGAAAACCATACAGTGTTTACCGATGTATTCGAAAATTCAGGAAGGCGTCTCAGTCACACCCTCTTTAACACCGTAAGTATAGAAAAAGGTGTTATAAATAAAAAAATATACAAAATACTATTAAAAACACGCCGAATATATTTAACAGTATTTCATTAAGTTTTTTATTTATAACATCTTTTCCCAATTCAATGTAACATGTTTATTCAGCTCGAAAACCATACAGTGTTTACCGATGTATTGGAACATTCAAGATGGCGTCTGATTCTCTCTTTAACACGTAAGTGTGGGAAAAGATGTTATAAATTTTGTATAGTTTTTTATTTATAACACCTTCTTCCATACTTACGGTGTTAATGAGGGTGTGAGACGGAGACGCCATCTTGAAATTTCGAATACATCGGTAAACACTGTATGGTTTTCGAGCTGAATAAATATGTTACATTGAATAAAAACACGAAAAATATATCTATCCAGTTTGGCAGAAAAGTAACTTATCTTGGCTTTGATAACATTTATTTGTTATATATTTGTTTGGTTTTTTTTTTTCACAACTTTTTCGAATCTATGTGTACAGTAATACAAACACCCATTTTGTGTTTTATATAGATAAAGTACAATTGTTGAATGTTAATGTTTTGATTATATTCGTTGGGGGGGGGACAATTAAATAATTAAGAAAGATTATAATGAAGCGAAATTTAAGTTTCCGTTACATTTTTACAACAACCGTAAAACAGTGCATACTCAGCAAGTTTTATCGTATTTTATTTATTTTTTTGCATAATTAATGATGGAAGTATTTTTCTGCTTATTTTCTTAACATCTATTAAAAAAAAAAAAAAATTTGTACATTATCTGGAAAAAAAGAATCAAACTTTTCTCTACTTTCACATGTGTTCCATTTTAACAAACTGAGCTACAGCAACGCGTGGCCGGGTACAGCTAGTATATGTATATATATATATATATATATATATATAGAGAGAGAGAGAGATGCGTACATAATACATATATATATAAATCTATATATATATATGTATATATAAATATATATATATATATATATATGTTTTATATGAATACAAAAGATGTGCTTTCTTAGAAGCGGTGGACGTTAAATTAAAATAAATTGCTGAAATATTTTTTATGATAAATATATGTTCTTTATCTTAGAAAGTATATTTTGGCGTTGAAAATTTAAATACAATGTCGATGCTATGACCTATGCCTCGAGACTATATTGCATAAGCTAGAGATCACATTCTCAGAAACCTTTTGTAAATTCGAATTTTGTTTTAATATCCTCTTTGATAAAATTACATTTCTCATGAGTATACTTACATTCGATATGAAATATTTGATTACATATCATGTCTAAAAATATATCCATATAAATATATTTTTGTTTGTCGGTTTGAGCGGTAATCTTTGAAATGCAATGTTGTTGTCACGCTTAAGTTTGAAATGTCATTTACATTGAGAAACGCATTCTATGTTTAGATGGATCCACACATCATTATGCAGAAGGCGCAGATTCATGATTCAGATCAAGAATGGACATTTTTTTTTTGTACGAAGAAATCATCGGTAATCAACAACGAGTTAATCGCTTGCATCAAATGGATGGCGAGAGAAACACTTCTAAGATTGCAGACCCTGGTTAGATTTAAATGCAAGTTGATTCTTACGAGGACGAATTAATATGGATTTGTTATCATTAGACTTGAAAACGATTATGCTCTAGTACGCTGAGAAGCAAATCAGTGAAACTATTGCTTATGCATGGAAGTAAACTCTGTTCAAGTTTCGTTTCACCATAGGTAGACGGACGGAGAATGGATATTCGTTTCCAGTATTGCAGCTTGATGGGTTTTCCTGTAAATGTTTTACAGGGAGGGGAGATTAGAGCTCATTCGAGCACCTACCATTGAAAAAGAACGACAGAGTAGAAAAAGCAAGCACCGTTTTTTTCTAGAAGAAAGATAATATAGGGGAGAAATGAGGATATCTGCCATTTGTTATTTAATTAATTGGAGTTCATTATTGAGATGAGTATTATTTATTCAGTTATTTATTGACTATTATCCTCATTCTTTATTAGTTGTTGTTTCACGATGTTTCGGCCAACTATTCCTCTGGCCTTCGTCAGGTGGTACAACAACTAAAAACAGATGAGGACAATAAATAAATGAATAAATAATGTTCATCTTGATAACGAATTCCAATTAATTAAATACTATATAACATTCGGTACGGACTCGACCATGAAAGATCAGATAATAAATAAACATTGATTAATAAGAGCAAAAAAAAAAACAACCTTGATCGCCCTTCGGGGTCCGTGGCGCAGTGGATAGAGACGTTGAATGTTTACGGTTCCCAGTGAGCATTGTCTGAAGATAGCGGTTGCAATCATACCCAAAGCAGGCCAGTTGATTAATTGGCCAAAACATGGTGAGACGACTACAACTATGGAAGGCAGTAATTGCTGATGATGTAGTTAGATGATTCGGAGTTCCTATCCCGTCGCGGTTGCCTCCTGACGAAATCTAGAGGAATAGTTAACCGAAAGTCGTGAAACAACTAAAAAGATGAGGATAACAGTCCGCAATAAATAAACGAATCTGCCATTTGATTTCGAAGTTTTGTACTTTGTCAAGTATAATCCCTTCATTTCTTGGTAGAGGAGATTATCATTGTAATTGCCGCTATAAATAATACGGATACCCTATAAAACGTGATAAAATAGTACAACAATTGCTCTATTAACTTAACAACGTCGTTCAGCATTTGACTTTAAAGTGTTTGTTTATTACTTCTTTAGTTCATGCATGTATACATATTCAAGCATACCTCTATGTGCTAGATAGCGAGTTTACGTTTCCAACTCTTTCATTATTTTAATAGTGGGTCACTCGAGGATATGGATGAAAAGAATATGTAGTTAAATAATGATCACATCTACAAAAGGATTGGGACCAATACTTAGCATGGAAAGATTAGAAAATCGATTATCAAAAAGCAAAGTGTTTCTTGGATAATACAATGTTGTAGTCAGTTGGGAAGCAAACTAGTTATCTTTTTTAACAATAGGGTGTTATAGGAAAAACATTGTTTATAGAAATTCTTTTTAGTTTATTTTTGGTAACAAGATCGTGAAAAAGAAAGTTCATTGCAATGGTTGTAGCTAGACGAGGTTTTGCAGTGAATATTTTACGTGCAGGTAAATGATTGGCTCTTTGTAGAAAAGAACTACTGTTGACGCAGCAATATAGTAGAGAGGGTATATCGACGTAGCCGGTAGGAAAGATATAGCCTCTTACTAGATTTCGAAGTCGATTGTTACGCTATCAAGAGTACGCCGAGTTGATAAACCCCATGCATGATAGGAGTATCATCAATATGGATAAACCCCATGATAGCCGTATCATTAGTATTAAGGCAGTTGCTTTACTGGAATCAAGGTTCTTGATTAGCTTGGCGACCTCATGCACGGATATTTGTATGTTACCTAGTTTGTTCTGTGTTATAGGAGGAAATATGGGGAGTTGATGGCCTTCGTTGCATAGGGTAGAATTAGCTGCAAAGTTCTTTGCAAATAGTTTGGCCTTGCCTGACGCTGACGAGATGACCTCTGGTCCATTGATAATGGTTGGGATAGAACGCACACTTCTGTTCGGGATCCTATTTGTTATTTGCCAAAACTGGTGGGAACCAAGCCGCTGATCAGCTACCTTGGATTTAACAGACTGGGCATATACCTCTCTTGTATTTTTATTACTCTTTTACAGAGGTTGCTGGCAGTCCTGAAAGCAGCTTTAGTCTCAGTGTATCTATAACGTTGGTAGCTATGAAAAAAGTGATTTCTGTGCGCGATAGCAGCAGCACATTTTGGGGAGAACCATGGCTGGCTGTTAGGTTTTTGTTGGAATTTTTTAGATGGTATGAATTGGTCTATGCCTATAATTAACCATTCGGTCAGATCTGATACTATAGAAGACACTTCCTTTTTAAACATGGAGTGCAGAGGTAAATAAGATATGAATGTATGGAAGCTATCCCAGTCAGCCATAGATTATCCGTATACAGTACGGTGGAGGGGTACGTCTGGGGACTTCTTACATTTCGTTTTTATCTTAACTGATACGACGGAGTGGTCGGAGGATCCAAGAGGAGAATGAACGGAACATGAACATAGCTCAGGGGAAGTTGAGAGAAAAAGGTCTAGGAGGCTTTCATATTGACCGGGTGTATCGGGCACACGGGTGGGTTCGCAAACGATCTGAGTGAGGTCATAAGCACTGGCAAAATCATGACAAAACCTCCCCCTCATCGTATGTCTTATTTGAATGGGTCAGCCATTCCACGTTATGGACGTTGAAGTCACCACAGATGTGGATGTTAGCCGAGGGATGTGCAGACAGTATGTGGTCTATTTTCTCAAAGATGCTCTTAAAGATAGTAACTCCGCTATTGTGGGGCCGATAGAGAGCAAATATAAATGCAGTGGTGTTAGCAAGTGCAACCCGGAAGGACATATAGGGTAAATTCGGATCTTCTCTAGAGATATCCCTGCCACACGGGAAGCCATTCTTAATGTAGGCACATATTCCATGCCCTTTATAATTATAAAACTATGTGGAGCGCCAGGGCGTCTCTCCTTGCTTGCTTATTTGCTTGTATCTTGTCTTCGAAATCGAGAGATTCCATTTTTGATGAAAATATAAAAAAGATGACAAGTGAATATATATAATGCTAGTGACTATGTAGCAAATTTTTTCTGGAGCACAAGAGGTCACTCGTTATAATAATACTACTGTCTTCTTCGGATTATATACGTATATATTATTTATATTATATTTATACATAAGTTCAAGTTATGTACATGTTTTTTGTTTATTTTAATTTCAAAGATGTCTTAGTTTATTATTTAGTTAATGGTTCCAGTATAGTAGTAAATTCTATGCTAGTATTACTAAGGAGGCCAGTGTCTCAAATAATATTTAAAACATCTAATCGAAACTTTAAAAGAAACTACATAGACTATTTATCAGACCAAACAAATTGCACTTTGCGAACTTTCCATTTTGTGGACAGAAGACACATTCTATGATTTGAAAATCACCCCTTCTCATGATCCCGATCACATGTTATTTCAATATTGGAATCTTTTGAGATGAGGAATTTGTTTATTTAGTTGCAGACTGTTATCCTCATCTTCATGGATGCTGTTTCATGACGTTTCAGCCAATTATTCATCTGGTCTTCAGCGAGAAAGGAATGCTGAATCCCTTAACGGTATTCTCAGTAATTACTACCCCCTATAGTTGTTATGGCCTCAATATCTTTTAGCAAAATAATCCTCTGGCTGGTTTTGGGTAGGATTGAAACCACTATATTCAGACAATGAATTCACCTGAAACCTTAAAAATTCAACGCCTCTATCCACTGCGCCAAGGGCCACGAAGGGCGATCAAGATCGGATTTTTAGGCTTATAAGTCCATTTTTTTGTTATCTGATCTTCCATCGTCAGGTCTGTACCGAATGATATATCATTTAATCATCGGAATACTTTGCGATGAGTAATTTATAGACTTATTTATTTATTTATTTGCGGACTATCATCCCAATTTTTTTAGTTGTGGTTTCACGACGTTCCGATCAACTATTCACTTGGCCTTAGTCATGTGGTAAACCGCGACAAGGATAAGAATGCTGAAAGAGATTCAACTGACGAAGGCCGGAGGAATAGTTGGCCGAAATGTTGTAAAACAACAACTATAAAGATAAGGATAACAGTCCACAAATAATGAATAAAAATACTTATTACATGTATATAACTTATTAATAGAAATGCCACACTGAATTGGCCCCTATTCTCTATACTCTAGGTTTTAATTATTTGCCCAGTGTAGAGAAAATCCTGTAATAGAAGAATATACTTTACCCAAGCAAAAAAAAATTATATTATCAACATAAAAAAAGCAAAAAACACTGTATATTATCAACATATATCCAATTAGAGAAGATTTTTTTTTAAGTAAAAAAAAATATATTATCAACATATATCCAATTAGAGAATATTTTTTTTTAAGTAAAAAAAAAATATATTATCAACATATATCCAATTAGAGAAGATTTTTTTTTAAGCAAAAAAAAAATTATATTATCAACATATATCCAATTAGAGAAGATTTTTTTTTAAGCAAAAAACACTGTATATTATCAACATATATCCAATTAGAGAAGATTTTTTTTTAAGTAAAAAAAAAATATATTATCAACATATATCCAATTAGAGAAGATTTTTTTTAAGCAAAAAAAAATTATATTATCAACATATATCCAATTAGAGAAGATTTTTTTTTAAGTAAAAAAAAAAATTATATTATCAACATATATCCAATTAGAGAAGATTTTTTTTTAAGTAAAAAAAAAAATTATATTATCAACATATATCCAATTAGAGAAGATTTTTTTTTAAGTAAAAAAAAAATTATATTATCAACATATATCCAATTAGAGAAGATTTTTTTTTAAGTAAAAAAAAAATTATATTATCAACATATATCCAATTAGAGAAGATTTTTTTTTAAGTAAAAAAAAAATTATATTATCAACATATATCCAATTAGAGAAGATTTTTTTTTAAGTAAAAAAAAAAATTATACAATCGCAATGGAAAGAATAAAAAAATGCCGTTTCTCCATCTCTACTATTCTATAAAAGTCACTTTGTGTATGTGAGTTCCTTCCTTATAGGTTCCGAAACGGCTAAGCTTATATTTTGTAAACTTCAATCAAAGGTAATTTATATTTCTGACAGTATGATTAGATATGTTCTCTACAGAAATTCATCCGATAATTATCGAAAATCAAAAACAATGGATCTTAAAAATAGTGTTTCTTCTCAGGAAATATAAGAAGGAATTTTTACAAGCGAATATTTAAAATTACACCGATGTAATCTTGACCGGTATAATGTAAAGTGTTTCTAGGTTAAAATTCTTCTTCTTCATCTAAAGGTGAAGAAAGACTAATTTAAAGATCGTCAAATACCAGCTGTCGTGATAGTGTAAACAAACATAGACAACATTTGACGAACAACATTTTCATTATTATGATTTTAACTTTTTGGGCGAATTAGTCTACCACGGAAATTATTCGTTGTAATATATAATACTCAATAGATGATTCATTTCATAATAAGTCATGCGCAGTCGACACGCATAAATATATCATGTTTAAGCGTAGGGTAAGACCAGGCATGGCCGGACAACGTCCCGCTAGTATTTTATAAAACGATTTTTGGCATCCAACTGGTTCGTTCTTATCACCTCTGGTTCGAGCAAATCTTCGCGGTCGTATTCTTTCATGATGCCAAAACAGATATTAACAATCTAATTGCTTAAATCTTTTTCCATTACTTTTATGAACGACTTTGTTCTTGTTATTTTACTGTTAACAGAGGGGGGGGGGAAGCGATGCCACTAATATTCACCAAAGTAATAGTAACTCTGCCTTCGTAAATGGAATCATTAATGTAATGGTCTTAGATGATTTCCCTTCATGGATATTTGACAATGCAATTTATCCTTGTGTGGTTACTGTGCAAACACCATCAGATATGCCGATAACATTTACAAATACTCTATCGCTCAAGTCATCTACCTGGCAATTTCTCTTAATGTTTCCTGCATCCTTTTTAAAGAGCTTGGATATACGTAACAAATAGTTATCTTTTACATAAATTAGACTTAAAGCTGCGTATGTTTCCAATGCATCCATTCTGCATTTGCTCACATCTTCGATAATTAGTAACATGCATTTTGCTCTGGCAATATATACGACTAAAAATTGAGTTTCAATCGTATATTTACCAACAGTTCCTAGCTTCTAGTCTCGTGCAAGCAATGACATAGGCAGGTTTATCTTTTGGTATATCTTAAATTTATTGCATAATCCAATAATAGAATTATTAACACTTTTCTGGTAGTGGACACAGTTAAAGGAATTTTATCTACAAACAATCTAAGTAGGCTCCACTAACAATCACAAATGGCGAGGTGTGTATTTCTAGGAATCATATAGTAAAGAAACTGGGTTATTACGCTCACTGACAGGTTTCTATATAGATAACATATTGCATTATGCTTTAACAAGGGTTTCATATGTTGGCTATTCAGAGATAACTTGATATTAAATACCTTTAAGTGGAAGTAGTGTTGTGTCCAAGTATTTAAGTTTTTATCAGATATTCCATCCCCATATTGTATTAGCGACTATTTTGCAATCTTTTAAAATTTTGAATCGATAAGTTCATAGAATCTCCCGTATGCTGTAAGCCATTTATGAACTCAACATTTTCAGCATTAATATGTTATTTTGTGTCACATGTGTTCTATTTGCTGTTGATTACTTGTCAGTCTTCATTCTTACGAAAAAATATACCTAATAAAACATTAAATTTTGCCACTAAAAAGTATGAAACGATCGATTGCCGGGGAGTGTTACTTGGTTGAGAAACGTCCTGTAAACGGCAACTAATTTCTTCGGGTGGTAGATACGATCAAACGATAGGCACATGTACAACTATCTGAAACAATTTTCATTGTTTTTTTTGCAAAATGTCAAAGTTCTGTATTTATTTTCGATTCAATAATATATTTTTATTTTACAACCATTATTCTTTCGATTCAATAATATATTTTTATTTTACAACCATTATTCTTTCGGAGGTAATCCCTCATTAATGTATATTGTATGATCAAGCTTTATCGGTTAATATTCTCGATATGTTTAAATATCTCCATATCCTTTCTCTCACTCAATGGATTACAGACATCGTACTTTTTTGGTAGCTTAAAACAGAAATTAGCTTTTACATTTAAGTTAAAACTGTATATTTCCCTGATTCAGTTTTCTTTCTATTTTCTACACGACGAAAATCAGTACAAAAAAGCGCAAAATATGCCCATGGGACATCGCAGTTCAAAAATCATAACCGCTTTGAAAAATAGGGTTGAATTAATTGATGTTATGCAGTACTGTCTAATAGCTTCATTCTCTGGGAGAAACATCAGCTCAAATATCGGGAGGGATCGATATATATATATATATATATATATATATATATATATATATATATATATATATATATATATATATATATATGCCCAGATACATACAAAACTGTTTAAACGTTGTCTTAAGGAAAATTGCTTCCCATCACCCTGGAAAATCTCAGCAGTATGCCCTGTATTTATGAATTCAGGTGATCGTTCATCCCCCTCTCAGTACAGGCCAATAAGTCTCTTGTGCGTCATGAGTAAGTTGCTGGAATCTGTTAAATAGAGAAGTAATCAACCATCTCAGCAAAAATAACCTTAGTGACACACAATATGGTTTCAGTTCTGCTAGATCTACAGCAGATGTGCTTACAGTTATATCTCATAGGATTAGCGAATCTCTCCACAAAGGCAACCTTTCTAGGGCAATTGCTCTTGACATATCAAAGGCCTTTGATAGGGGTATGGCATAAAGGTTTACTTCACAAGATCTCCAGCTATGGTATAGCTGGAAATGTCTTCTCAATTATTAAATCATTTCTCTTTGATAGGCTCATAAGAGTAGTAGTTGATGGGCAAAAATCAGAAGCTCACAGAATAAATGCTGGAGTCCCTCAGGAGTCCATCCTGGGCCGAACTCTTTTCCTGATCTACATTAATGATCTTCCAAATCACATCCTTACATCATTCGTAGACATTTTTGCTGACAACACTACCATCTATGATAGCACATCTAAGACAGTAAACGACCAAGTTCTCTCCGATTCTCTCTCCTCTGATCTTGATCTGGCATCAATTAAAATGAATGGCTCTCGTTTTGGGGAGGCCTCAAGTTTTGACAGGCTTCTGGGCTTGACCTTTACTCCTGATCTTAAATGGAATACGTACATCAAATCTGTTGCCAAGGCCGCTGGAAAAATGGTTGGATCCTTCTATCGATCCAGTAGATATCTCACTGCTAATGCAAGTCCCTATCTATATAATAGCCAGATACGTCCAAGGATGGAATACTGTTGCCACATATGGGCAGGAGCTGCTAGAAAAGACTTGTCCTGCCTTGATAGGGGTCAAAATAGACTTCATGGCCTGGTGGGAGATGTCCTTTTCTCTTCGCTGCAATCTCTATCTCACAGAAGAGATGTTGCGAGTTTGTCTCTGCTTTATCGTTATTTTCATGGAAAGTGTTCGACTGAGCTTCAATCTATGGTCCCCCCTCGCCAAACTTTCACAAGAAACACTAGACTAGCTGAAAACACTATCAATAATTTTCCCCACTCTTTATCTGTGCCTAAACCTAAACATAGAGTCAATGATCAAAGCTTATTTCTTAGAACTGCACGCCTGTGGAATTGTGTTCCGTTTTCCTGCTTTCCAGCTGTCTATAATATGGTTGTCTTCAAGTACAACGTGAACAAGTTTCTGATGAGCCGTTCCACTTAAGTTAACAAATTTACCGAACTTCCATTACTATTGATTACTATATTGTCCTTTTGACTACTCTACACTCTTTAACCCTTATCCTTGAGTGGCCGATCGGCCTTGATAAGTGGTGACACTTATGTAAAATAAAAACAACAAAAAACACATATGAACGTTGGAAGGCCGGGAAAGTTAAAAATGTGTATCAAACCCTAAATTCAGAGATTATATCATACGAAGATTACGAGAGTATGCGTAAAACTAAGGTAGAAAGTTAAAAACTATTATTTTCTGTAACATATAGGTGTATAAAATATACAGATGGAGATAAGAGTAGTTATTCTTAAGATAAATCTGAGCATAAACACATAGGGCTTAAAATTCAGTCATCTTGAGCTATATAGGCAGTAATAAAAAGAACCAACGTCGCTCTCTAAAGACTTGTTTCGTGTAACACTGACTTCAGAGAGCTAAAAGTTACGTATTCCACAATATACATTATTTCAGAAACTGGAAATCCAAATGTTATGCAAAAAGAAAATTTGCGAATAGCAAACACTTTTTTGCAGCCTCTACAGCGCATGGGCAGCTAAAGAACAACAACATAGCTAAATATAAGATACTAAGGTTTAAATATAGGACGCACATGGAAGGAATAAACAACCACGTGAAGGAATTTGAAAGCAATATTCTAACACTTATTTAGAGAATATGAGCAAAAGGCAAAAGTCGAAAATAAAAATTTGAAAATGAATGCACGACTGTTTTTCAGAAATCGTATAAGAATGTCTGACAATTAAACAGCCACCGAAAATCCAAGAACTGGAAGACCACTTAAATACCCCGTTTGAGGAACCGTTTAATCTAGATGTCTAGTAGGTTTTTGATATAACCCAAAATAACGAAAACAAGCTAGAAAATACCATAGAAGACACATGGAATGATGATGCGAAAGTTAAGTTGATACCAAAATCATAAAAAAATAGCATAGGCAACTCATATAGTTTATGTTTTAAACGACTAACAGCGCTTTATAGTAATTATAGTGCCTGCTCTACCAGACTTAAGGGCGAGAGACCGCACTAACATGACTAGTCGAAGGCGATACACCCGTCATAAGCAAAACGATTGAGACCTGACACAATAGAACCCATCTGCCGTTTCATGACAGAATCAATAGACATCTCGATTTTGCAGGAGGAAATAATTTGCACAAAGAATAAGTTATTTACTAGTAAAATCCTTTTTGAAAAGGAAGAGATTAAGAAACCTAAGCATTGCTTCGATTGATTATTAACATACACAACACTTTGCAAAAGTCGTGGCTACTGCGGTGCTATGAATTACATAATCTTTCGGGGAATAAAGTAGAAAGATAGATGTTCCTTTAAAGACGGCCGATGCAAAGCAGGCATTACGACACAACAATGAAATAATAACAACCACCGACGTCTACATCTAAGAAGTTTTTTCCTTTATTCTTTTGCCTGATGAAATATCGGCTTAGTAAAATGCCCAAGAAATGGAGGAATACCTACAACCTTAGCTAAATTAAGACCTGCTTTTCATAAATGACCTTTTAAGCTGATTACTAACTCAGATGCTTACAAGTCGATCTATCCAGGCTGTACAAACATTATCGACTGGTATTGAGTTGAAGGTTAGTCTGGACAAATATACTAAGCGTTCCCTCGGATGGGATAAAGATTAAACCTGAAAATGATATCTTGATGAAGATACTGACATCAAATATCTAGAAGAGCAGGAACAATATAAATAGCTTGGCATAGAAAAATATTCATTTCAACATGGCAAAATTAGAGAAAAACTTGGAAGAGAATATATACGCAAAATTAGCAAACCACAGCTCACTGACAAAAACAAAATAACTGCGAATCACCGACTTCACATGCTATTGATGACATACGTTTTAAGCAATATTGACTGACCACAAAAAGGACATTAATGGGCTACACGCTACAATCAAGGCTTGATAACGAATGCTTTTTTGTGGTCTCAACACTGACATCAAGTGTAAATTCTGTCACTCATAATCAATAATCCACCTCATATTAAGTTTTAAGGTTCTATGGTAAACGGTTTCTATTCAATACGACTCAATAGAGTGTGTAAGTATCTCCACTGAACCTTTGCAAAACATTTAATATCAAGTGTAACATCAAATCCAATGTAACACCAAATCATATATAACATCAAATCCAGTATAACATCAAATCCAGTGTAACGTCGAATCCAGTGTAACATCAAATCCAGTGTAGCATCAAATCCAGTGTAACGTCAAATCCAGTGTAACGTCAAATCCAGTGTAGCGTCAAATCCAGTGTAGCATCAAATCCAGTGTAATGTGTAATCCAATGTAACATCAAATCCATTGTAACGAAAAATCCAGTGTAACGTCAAATCCAGTGTAACATCAAATCCAGTGTAGCATCAAATCTAGTGTAACGTCAAATCCAGCGTAATATTTAAAAAATCCACACACACACACACACCCATATATATATATATATATATATATATATATATATATATATATATATATATATATATATATATATAACATGAAAACAAACTGTAACCTAAGATTACCATTATTTCACTAATTATAGGAGCTACTGTGCTACTGGAAAATAGTTTTAAAACCTATAAAGCAGATAAAACCAGTAAATAAAGCACATGAGAGATAAAACTGTTGCGTTAAAAATGAAATTAAAAATCTTAAAGAATCACTACATTGGAGACTCGAAAATATGAAATACTAGCGGGGGTACCCGGCGTTGCACGAGTGTTTGTTTCCGGGACGGGGGGGAGTTTTAAAAATGTTATGGTAGGTAAGTAGGAAGGATCAAACCCGGAGTCATGAGTAAAAGTAGGAAAATAAAGTGTGAAAAAAAAAACAAACATCTGCAACGTTAACAGTTCGGCCACCAAGAAAAGTCCATTCCAGTTGTTTAGGAAAAAAAAAAAAAAACGACTACGGTAGGTCGGCGCGAACGTGAAAATATAATGTGAATTGTCCAGCACGCTAACCACTACGTCACAGAGCACTGCAGCTTAGTTTAGTGATTTTAAATAACTTCACATGAAAGAACTACGAAGCCAAACTGGTGTTCTCTTCTCAACTGTTCCTTGTGAACGATCCCCAAACGGTGTTAAGAAGTGGCAGGGGGAGGAGGTATTTATTAGAGAGAAAATATTTTACCACTTCCATTGATCTTAACCGATTTTGGCCGTGACTTCTCAGCAGAAAAAAGTATAGAAATCTAAGATTATCGAGGAATTTGAGAAATAATAAGCCTATAACACACCTCAGATATTGTTCTGCCGTTTGTGCATATTATATTTGCATGAAATATCTTGATTTTTAATCCTATTAAGGTCAAAATCCTACGGGAAAATGAGTTCATTTTATTTATATAGAGAAGATAAGATAATTGAGATAAAAAGCAGTAGTCGTACATGCTAAGAAGTTTTTTTCTAAAAAGAGCAATTGGATATAAATTATAATGAAATAAGATTTTATCTTCAGATAGGGCCCCTTTGCTATCCTTGAACTAACTGATATAAAATTAAAATGGAGGGAGATAAATTGTTAGTCCCTAGATAATAGTCTTCATTTCTTAAGTTTCTCTGTACATAAAAATTTCAGGATGGGGCAACATACTTTGTTTTACAAGGCACATAAAGTAATAAAGATCAAGCAAGACCACAAAAGCAAAAGAAAGTCAAGATTACAAAAAGGATAAAATATAACATAAAAATAGTTAATTCAGAAAAAAAAACACTAGCATTATCCGCTGTTATTGCTAATTCCATATGAGAGAGATCGAAAATGATCTTTCTTAAACACTCGGATATCTGTGTCCCTCAAATAGAGTCTAAGTCAATCCCTCAAAAGATTCCTTGTTTCCTGGGAATTGTTTTTGAAATAAAATCATATAAAAATTAGATGTCGTAATCTCATAAACATCAATTTAGAAAATATAGCAGTATATATATATATATATATATATATATATATATATATATATATATATATATATATATACTGACAAATAGAAAAAGAGAGGCACGTGTACATATATGTGCGAGTCTCTATTTATTTATGCGTGTGTGTTTACCTAATGCACTATTTTGTAAATATAAATGTTCTATAGTCACTCATTATCACTTTAATCGATTTATTGCTTTCTGTAATCCAGGGATGCACCTTTATATCCCAGGATCGAATCTGTACCAAATTTGAGCTTAAGAGTTCGTTGTGTATACGTGTTTGGGCGAATACGCGAATTCGTAAAAGTACACGCGTGTATTCTTTACTTTGAAAAAGAAAACCTTTTGTTAAGGCGTACGTTCGCCTTAACGTTTCGAATAAGAGAGAGAGAGAGAGAGAGAGAGAGAGAGAGAGAGAGAGAGAGAGAGAGTGATAGAGTACGTAACAGCAACTAGACAAATCGGAAATCATAACAAGGTAGATTGTGATATGATTGTGTGTGTGTGCTTGTGTGTATGTGTGTGTGTGCATTATAGCATAACAGTTCGAAAAACATCTCCCCATACATATATGTGTGTGTTTTCATTGCTTCTCTTGTTCTTCAAATAAAAATAATTTGCATTAAAAGAATTAATTAAGATATTTAGTCCATTAGCAGATTCTAGTGTTAATATTGGATTTCTAAGGAAATCTTAACAGAAGTATGTATGCACATATGTAGCCAATAATTTTGTATAAAAATATATTATAAGAAGGTTCTGTTTCTCATTGGACACATTAGAATAAACACCGGAGTTTCATTGGATTCGTGTCTAGTTAACAACAGAAATACATACACACATGCATACATACATACATACATACATACATACATACATACATCTATGCATGCACATATATATATATATATCCAATGAAACTCCGATATTTATTCTAATGTGCCCAATGAGAAACAGAACCTTCTTATAATATCATATATATATATATATATATATATATATATATATATATATATATATATATATATATATATATATATATATTTGTGTGTATAAACGCACACATACACGCGCATGTACACATCGCTTGTGTGGATAAAAATAATTCTGTTTCCCGGCAATGGTTTCGTTGTCTACAAAAAAGATTAAATTGTTTTGTTTGTTTTAAGATACAAGAGAATCGACTATGTCTCTTCTACTCACGATTGATTCATAACTTAATACGTTTTCTGTCTGGAAGTTTCCGATTCCTAGTTTCTATGCTAATCAAGGCGATAGAGATATCTGCAACAGAGAATAGAAGAAAGGAAAGAGGAGGAAAAACTGAGCTGTAGATCAGAAAAAGTGAGAGATCGGAGAGAGCAAGGAAGAAGGAGAAAAAGAGAGGAAGAAGGAGGGACGTAAAGAAGGAGATATAAATCTACCTTCTCTTTTTTTAGGTTCGATAAAAACAGTGAATTGATTTCTTTATTCTCGGTTTACTTATTATGCTCATTTTTTTTCATTGAACAAAAAACAAAAACAATTCATAAAGAGGGACGTTCCTTTGTATGACAGCAGAAAGAGTTGCAGACACAAGGGTGCATATGTGATACAAGAACGAACGCAGCAGAAGATCAGTTGCTTAGCAGATAAAGATTCTGCTCTTTCTGCATAGCATTGCAAAAACATACCCTTCTATTTTTATACAACATTCAGGCTATGATCAAAGTGTAGTATCAGTTCTAATCGATTTCCCGAAGCTATACTCCCAGACTATACATTAAAATATTGGAAGTGTTTATCGCCCGTCGCCTTTATAGAGCAAGTCGACTGTGGTAATATATGTGCATCCAAAAAGAAAAAGGGGCTGCTCCGCTCCATCTAAATAAGAAGAACATTAGATAAGTGAAAATGCGATTAGGATAAACCGAGACTCGAACGTTGTAAGTAAGGTTAGAAATCGGAATGTTAAAAAGTTCTATTGTTAAATTCGTTTATAAATAGCTAGATATTGTTTATATTGTAAAAAGAATTGATTGTTCATTCTTTTACAAAACTGAATATTAAAAATGTCAGTAAAAAGAATGAACAATATAAATTTAAAAATACATTGTTAAAAATAGATTAGTTGTTGTCAAAAGTGTGTTTGGAACAACGTATGCATAGCCACGTGAATTGGTCACGTTTGGAAAACACACGTCTGACGTCATAGCAAAAGGAGGATTCTCAATATAGGAGCTAGGGTTAGCCATTTGCGGCAGAGCAGTCTGCTAATCAGCAGATATCAGGAGAGTCAGTCAGTTGGCAGTCAGTGGTCAGCTTCCCCTTTGGAAACGAAGGGTAGAAGATTAAACTATGTAGATCCCGAATGTGAATTCCTGACGTCATCATCATTCGACCGGTCCAATGAAATAAAGAATCACCATCGATATTTGTAACTGTTTATCTTCTTGTCATCATTCCACAAATTGAAAGGTAAATGTGTTAATCATCTGATTATATTCCTCCTCGCTAATATATGTTATAAGAAACATCCACAGAATTGTAACATGTATAAGTCGCGAGTTCGTTTAAGCAGTGGTCATTGCTCCCAGGTCCATTCTGTCCCAGAGTGGAAGTACCTGTTAGGGTCCCAACTATGGGTTAAATAGAAAGCGACTTGAAAACAACAAATATATTCTATTAAAAATGTTTTCTTCAAAATCTTTGGATTTGGACTGAAATAACCTGAAAACAAAAATAACCAACAAACATCAAGCAACAAAGTCCCTGTTTTTAGTATATTTACATCGAGGTGACACAAGGAGAAGTGCTTGTAAAACAAGCAAAACGGTTTCCACATCGCGGCTATATTACATAGGCAGTGTGGGACCTGCTAGATTTTTTAGGCCTTATTTGTGAGCAAAAGTCTTGTAGCTGCTGCACCAACCCAGAAGTGGCAACATCATGCTTTGGTGAGGGGATATAAGATATTTGCAAGTGTGAGAAGTTTTCTATTTCAGAAGAGGAAGCTCACTTTCTTTGCAGCAGAATTGGCAGCATCTCTTAAGTAGTTGTTCCTATTCGTGTTTCCTTATTAAGTTAAACCACCGAGTTTTAATGTTGCACTTTTGGATAGAGTTCTATTAAACATGAAAATCGGTCATAAGAAATGTTTCTTATAAGTGTTATAAAAGGGGGATCCTTGTCTTAGTAACATTACATGCGGCAATTTATTTTTTATGCTGTTTCATTGAAAGAACAATGCCTTAGATACGTGTACAATCATTTTGCTCGCGTACCAAGAATATAACGTGGTATATATAATATGTATGTTAGATTCTTTCAAAATGTTGTTTATGATAATCCAAAATAATAAAGATACTAGAATTTACCTCTGGGGCATATGTTCACTAATTTTGCTTGGTTATATTACCATCCAAACGATCTACATCTTTCGTTTGGCTCAGAAAGATCTGAGATATCCGATACTTGTACAGCAATACCGTATAAATTACATGCCTTGAGAACGCCATGATTAATTTTAACCTTTTAAATGGCTTAAGATAAATCAATCGTTACTGCGTTAACTTCATTTCACTTTCATTTCAGTTTTCAGTGTACGGTATATGTGTTTATATTTCACTTTCATTTCAGTGTACGGTATATGTGTTTAGAAATATTAAAATCCACACCGTTGATCAGGCACAAGCATTTACAAGGTGCTGGACTATTCATTCATGAAAATATAAAAGAATTAATTCGAGGTGTATGTAGTTTGCTTGAAGCATTGCACATGTAAAGGGAATTTAAATTAATAGAACACAATACAGCGTAGAAATGTTGGTAGTGGTAAACGTTGTCTACCTCAAATTAAATAAGAGTTTAATGTAGTTTTCTTGAAGCATTGTTTTGTATGTATAAAACTGAACTTTACATTTATAGAAGGCAACACAATTCAAAAGTCTAGGCTGTGGCAAACTCTGTCTGAAAATATAACAGATTAATATAGTGTGCCTGAAACATTGTTTGGTGTGTATATCAAGAAATTCGTTGATAAATCTATAAAACTATTAATTTTTGAATGCATTAGTTCAGACTGTTTTAATGTATATTTGTGGTCACTTTTTAAAATAAAAAATAAGTATTTTTCTTAAGGGAAAGACAAAAATGGCAAAAGCAGGGAAACTTCACAAAAATGGCGTTATTTCATGCAGTATACGCCCATAAAAAGAACATGATAAGAAAATGTTGGACAGTCGCAATATTATCATTACGCAGCGTAAAATATAAACTAATATTTCGAAACTTGTGAGATAAGGAGTTGTATGATTTGAATTATTCTAACTATTATTATATGCATGCCATTCTCACAATCGTTTTGAAATCCATATTGATTCAATACCAATATTCTTGTGTTCGACTATATACTCTTGATGATCGCTATATACACCGGCCGAAATATTTAAAAGAAGAGAACAATATTTTGAATAACAACAAATAATGCATAAATCTATTTATTTGTTACTGGAGTGAGTAACCGTTTATAAAGACCCAAACTCCACTGAAGAATAAAAGTTAATGAGTGCCCATTGACCGATGAACCATTAATGTGCTTATCGAGAACGGTTGAACTTGGGTAGTGTTTTTATGTAAGGTGACGGCTCGACAGAAACATTTTCATGTTAGACTTGAAAATAGCCACATTATAGTAAGCTGGAAAGCAGTCCCTCAGTATTGTGTTCCACAGAGCGGCAGATCGATATTTGTTCAATTGAGCATCTACCATGACAATAATAATAGCGCAGAGATAGAGTAGCTACCTCACTTGTGTGATAAAAATAGATTATACTGTTGTATATTATAAAAGGGCTTCGTGTACTAGATTTAGAAGTCGGTTTTAACTCTGCATAGGCGAAAAGGGTACTCTTGATGTGACAACAGTACTCCATCTAAGGACGTATTGGTCTCTTACACATGTCAATGATTGCGTCAAGAAAGTGATAGCTTTTGAAACAGTAAAATAGTCGAAACATTTTTCGACAGCAAATGGTAACGGATTTAATGTAAGTCTTCCAGATCAGGTCAGAAGCGAAGGTTTGACCCAGAAGATTATGTTTCCTCAAGACAGGAACTGCTCATTTCAATTGATTCAGTATATTATAAAGAAACGCTCTAAGCGTTTATAAATATGAAAGTTTCGACGCCCCAAAATGCAACTATCTTAAAAATAATGAGTTGTTTTACAGTTCGATGCTATTGTAAACAAACACCAAATATTTCATTGGTGTTTACTCACAAATCCATACTATTTAAATATATAAACATAAAACACAATTACGTCAAAATTAAAGACTAAACATCGAATTCAATTTAAAACAAAAAAAATGCGATTTTGAACCTGTTAAACTTTCAAACATCACTCCACATATTGATTATTTGCATATCTTATATATTTTATACAATTTAGCAGATATAGCATGTAAAACTGTCGTTGAATTGTACGTGATGAAATAAAAATGTCTCCGTGTCTATGAAAATTGTCCAACTTTATCCAATATATAGTAGTCGTTCAGGCATTAAAAATCTGAAAAAAAAGTTTGATCTACAATTCCTCCTGATCTCTGAGAAACACAACAATTCAAATGATAACACGAAATAAACCATTTACAATTATGTTTTGCATTAAATAAATCAAACAATGTGGATTTTCTATTAACGAAATCCTAAAACTAAAATCAAATGACATTGTCTTTGTAAGAAAAGTTCCCATACAATTGAACATAAAGAATATTCTAGAGAAATTGTTTTGACAATAGACGAAATGACCCCAAAAGACAAAAGTTTAAACAAAAATATAAAAAGAAATCAATTTAAACATAATCAACGTGTTCTTTTATATGAATGTGTTTATTAATTTAAACAACGGATTTAAAGAAATGGAACATAAAAGAGGAACAAGTTAATTAAATCCAACTTATTGAGCGATTGTGTTATATTGGGTGTTCGTGAAGAGTTTGCTTTATTTGAGAGAGGAAATATTTACCCAAGTGTTCGTTCCTGGCTTGCTTGAAACAAACCATTGTGTGACGGTGTTGCTAGGCTTTCACTGTAATTTCTGTGTATGCGAATTGCACATTGAACCTTCAACGAATAAGATTAATTAAATGAATTATGTGATGCGAGACAATGATATTGGTTAAGGCTTTTTGTTTTAAATCGCATAGAAAACATAAAGAACTCAATCGAATTTTCTGTGGAGAAACGGAAACCCATAACGAAAAAAGATGAATAAAATTGAAGGCGTGAGATAACCGAAACAAAGGAATTATCAACTGGTGCGAAATATAAAATATAAAAAGCGAAACATGTTAAAAAAAAAGAAAAAAATTAAAAAGAAAATCAAAGTCTTCAATCAATTTCGGCACTTCGAATCAGAGTTTTAAGAAATCGTCGACTCATTATGTTCAATTATTTGCAAGCTTGTGAAATGAAAACAAAAGCAAAACTTTAGCGAAATAAAAGGTTAAAAAAAACGTGTTAAAATATAAAACTCAGAAAAATAGCAACGCAACTACATTCATTTGGACCCTGGAAAAACAAAAGAAACTTAATTAGTGAATTGATAGATTCAACTGTATAATTAGAAAGGTCATTACTTGAAGAAAGAGTTTATATTATTAAAAATATTTTTATATGATTACATAACAGACAAAATATATTGAATACAAAAAAGTCTTACTTTTCCGCTGTTACTAGGTAAATCGCTTAAAAAAGTTTTGATCAGTTTTTAGTTGTCCGTTTTATTTAAATTTGAATGTCTTGAGGACATCTAAACAAAGACAATGAAAACTAATTATCATGTCTATTTACTATTCCTTTTCTTAAATATTCTCAAATATTCACAACAATACCCATTCTTCTACCATCAGTATACAGGCATTTCCTATTATAAATCCGTGTACCTTAAACTAAACGAAAATTTCTATGAATAGAGTACATTTCCTAGACTTTACCATCAGAGGGATACATTATTACATAATTGCTATCTGGCACACTAGTGCATGGCCCTTAATAATTCCAATGTCTAACAACAACACTTTTCGATCCGTCCGCTTTATCACCCGACAATCTCATTGAAACTTATCTTCGAGTGACTACTGAACCTGGTAAATGGTGACTCATTAGTATAGAATACTTTATTAAAAAAACAGTTTATAACATTTCAGTTACTCAGTGTGATGCACTGAAATTCTTATATTTAGGAAGAAAGTCAATGTCATAAAGTGAACACCTTTTTTAAATTATAAGATTAATGGTAAAATATACGTCCGTCTCCAATAAGATACCATAGAGAACAACAGATTGTAGTTAATACACTTGGTCAGAAAAAAACGAAATACTTTACTTATGGTACAAACATTTAAGGATGTAGAAAAACTTGTAACCTATTACAGATAATAATTATTTCAAGCAACTAGGCACATGTTAAGCCGACATTAACTCTTTTCTCTCTCTCTCTCCCTCTCTCTCTCTCTCTATATATATATATATATATATAAATAAAAAATATATATGGCAATTAAGCTTTTTCTTTCTTTTTCCTTATTCTTCTATTTCTCCCTTTTCAGTAATATATTTCCCCTTTCCTTTTATTTGATTTATTTGCTCTATCTTGTATATCGAGCACTTCTTATTTAGGTGTGATAGTACTTATAGAATATTACTGCCAGTAATATCTTGTAAGACTTATAATCGCAGGTTTCGACACCAGTTGATTGTTAGATAATTTTATTCTGAAGTACACACACACACACATACACACACACACACACACACGCATACATATATATATGCATATATATATATTGATCGCGACACCCTGCACTGAAGAATCCCGAAAGGATGAAACACTAGTGTCTGTCGGTATTTAATTATTATAGTAGAAAAAATAATTATGACAGCCCCTTTAAGAAATTCATTTCTTATCGTTGAGCACTCTCAGTTGAATTAAAGTCGGTCAATTTAGCTCTTATGCATAGATCATAGTATAACGATTAGATCACTGTCTGACTGACGTAATGAACATTTAAATTAAATTGTTTAAAATTCAACGCTATTTCACGCGGTTAATGGTAGCCGAATGGATACGGTCTCCGCTAATCGAGCCAGAGATGTCTCGTGTCGCGAGGTTCGAATCGTTCGGCTTGTGTTGATCGTGACACCCTGCACTGAAGAATCCCGAAAGGATGAAACACTAGTATCTGTAGGTATTTAATTATTATAGTAGAAAAAATAATTATATATATATATATATATATATATATATATATATATATATATATATATATATATATATATACAAGCAATCATTACGGTAAATTACCTCGACCAAGTCTTTATTAATTTTTTCTCAACAAAATGTAAACAGTTAAAACATAAAAGACAACGCCATTCTAGGATCTCTCATCTATTGAAGTCATCAAAAGACCAAGTAAAATTTCCAGAGTAAACTCAAGAGCAAAAGAAACATAATCTAATCAATAATAATTTGTAAATAAGAATAAGTGTAATTTTCCTGTTTAAGTTTAACTTTCGAAATTATTGTGGACACACATACACACACAACAAATTTATGAAATATTTATGGCAATATGTAAAATCTGTTACCCACCTAATTATAATTCACTTATTATTTTCTTTTTAATTCATTTTGTATTCATTTAGTTTGTTGTAAATACACTAAAATACATTAATATTACTCTTTTACTCCATTATATATATTATATATAATTATATATATTATATATAATTATATATAACATTTCATTGCAATTACCTTAGTGTTATTTTTGCTTCGTAGCGGTTAAGTATGTTGATATAACTGACTTTCAAGAATTTCAAATTTGTATATATATATATATATATATATATATATATATATATATATATATATATATATAAATCATATTTATTAAGCTAGTGAAGCATAATTTTTCTTTAAGTTTTATTAAAATATACATTATATTTAAAATATCTCATTTAGTATTCTGTACCTATGACCCGTAATATTTCATTTTATTAGAATTATTTTCTCGGTTTTATACATGTTTCTTTAGGTAAGTAAACAAGTATTTTTCTCAATTGAGTTACTTTTGTTCTCATACTTACTGTCTCGGGTCTTAGAATGTTTTCTTCTGTTTTCATCTCATTTCTAATGAATTAACATGTGTGTCATTATTATAATATATTTTTAGGCCTTTTGTAGAATTATACTTACGTTTTTCCTGCATTTCTTATGAACATTTTAATCAGTTGATTATTAGTAGATTTTAAAATTTAAGGGATTAGTACCACATTTTACATTTTATCTGCAGACCGACAGGGGGTGCAAACCATATAATATTTCGTTTTAATTTTGTTTGGATACTTTTATTAATTCGCACGTTATATTTAAATCATTATTGCTTTGTAATATAGTATCGTAGATATCATTAGCATTGTTAAATATTCTTCTTTAAAGGTGTTTGGATTGATGATTATGTGAATATGCTTATTAACGAAAGAGAGTTGATGCTACTTGGAATTAACATATAACGAGTAGGGGTTATTCTTCTTTGGATAACGTTAAAATAAAGGAGAATCTTATATATTATAAGTCTTAAATATTATATAAATTCCTGCTGTAATTGTAACTATAGTTGTATATTTTTCCTACGTCTTTCATATACTAATTATTAGGTTTTCTGCTTGGGATTTGATATGATTGCCCACTATAGTGGAACTATCATTCTTGTATAATCCTATATACTTATACAATTTTCTCGATAACGTCTCAAAGTTTATGTTAAATCAATAGGCACACTCTGCGATAGATTTCGGTGGAATTTAAGACCCATTTCAAAAATCAAATATATTAATAAAGTTACTTTTTTTTACTATTCCCAATGGTCATGTCCATAAACAATTTTGCAAAATTCAAGTATTTTAGAGGAAACTACATCCTATCAATTATGTAAAATTGGATTAACGAACAATGGATTTATCATTGATATTATCGAACCAATTAATGAACGTATGGTATTAATCTATTGTTTAAGGATTTATACTTTATAAACCTATTTGTGTTTTCAAATGTTATTATTCTCATTCTACAGATTCTAGTTTGGATGCGTTGATAAACCTAGCGATGCGTTGTTTAAGTTTGCGATAATTATTTTATTAAGCCTTATAATTAAAACCTTGATTAACTCTTTAATAATTAGAACCATTACCTTCAATTTTTGTTTCTAATTGATATATTGGTCTTGGATATGAGCTTAAACTATATCTGATGGTGAGGCCCCAGCTTGCAGGCCTTAGGGAGTGTGGAGCCACCCTTTAATTGCCATAGCTCCCAGGTACACTCTGACCCGGAGTGGTAGCACCTGTTAGGGTCCCAACTAAGGGTTAAATAGAATACGACTTAAAAATATGCCGTAAAACAAAACAACCAACCAACCATAATTGATATATTCTTTAAAAGTGCCGAAATCTACTGTCTTCATTCTTATGGTAAAGCTTTTCCAATGGAATATATACCTAATTTGATATTTAGTGGTGCGTAACGGTATCTAAGATCCAAGTTTAGTCGAGTATATTACATGGAAATTGTGAATAGAGAAAGAATATCCACTTCCATTCTGTGTGAAAGTAATTGTAAATAACATAGGAAATTATCGCCACTAGATTTCGAAGTTGATTTTGTACATCATAAAGACATTAAAATGTTCTCTGATCGGCGAATTCACAGATAATGCAGCGATTCTTCGACTTAAACATATTTGAATTCTATATATGTTGAGCATCTCATACAAACGAAGTTGTTTTCTGTGACTTGCTGCTATTCAATAATCAAACTATTGTTCCAACAAGTAACGAACTAGATATTCGTCAATCACTTTATCAAATCCAAGCTTTGCTACAAAAATGAATACAATTATGTGCATTAATGAAATAAGAAATGTGCAGGGCGACGGTTAGGCAATATAACAATATCAGCGATGGCGTATCTATAGAATAGTATTTTATTTCATCATAAGAATTAAAGAATTTGCTTATTTTCGTAGTAAAGCAAGTCGTCTAAAAAACTGAGTCTACCAATTAAAAAGCGCGTATTTATTTTTTTGACAAAAACTTCTATTAAAAATTAAATACAAGTTTTTCACAAAATGTCTTACAAAATTTAACATTTTTGAAACGCCTATAAAATTGAAGTACAAAGTTTGGATAACTATAAAAGTTATGCAGACATTTTTGGCAACAACCACTATAAAAGTTAAGCACACAGTTTTGACAACAGCTTCTATAACAGTTAAGTAAACATTTTTTTATAACTACAACTATAAAAGTTAAGCATACATTTTTTACAACTTCTATAAAAGTTAAGTACACATTTTTTACAACTTCTATAAAAGTTAAGCACACATTTTCGTAAACAAATTCTATAAAAGTTAAGCACACATTTTCGTAAACAACTGCTTTAAAAGTTAAGTATTTGACAACACTATCTATAAAAGTAAAGTACAAATATTTGCAAACACTTTCTATACAAGTCACGTACACGTGTTTGACAACATTCTGTATTAAATTTAAGTGCAATTCTTTTACAACATTTCTTAAGTTTAGTACAAATATTTGACAACACCTACAAAAGTTTAGTACAAATTCTTGACATCTTCTATAAAAGTTAAGTACAAATTCTTGACAACACCTTCTATACAAGTTAAATACAACATTTTCACGACATCTTCTATTAAATCTTTAAACTTAGGTGTATTTATTAACACTTGATTTGTGTGTTGCTCTGCACATGTTATTTATTTGTGAATCCGGATTCGCCCCAACCATTCACATAAACGCGTCATGTGCTACTGTTTTGGGTTTGTTTTAAAATTAAATCTTCTTTTTACAAAAGACATTGCCTTGCGTAGTCATTAATCTCTTCCCTAATCTCATGGACAAGTTTAAAGGCAATATGGGTTTGTAAAGTGAGGAATAATCAAGGCTTCCTTCACATAGTGATTCCAAAAAAGGACAAACATAAAAATGGCTCTAATCTCAACAAAATATATTTTTATTTCACTAATGGCAGATCAGATTTGTGTAGTTTAATAACAGAAACTACACTTTGATCGCCTTTATTTTCTCTAATTAATCATAAAATATGTTCTTAGTTGTCCATTGCGTAACCTTGGCTAAGATGTTGTATCTCATTGTCTTTTCACTTTTTGTATTTTGTATTGTTGTCCGCTTGTATCGTCATTCTTTACCCACACTTTTGTTTTTGATTTGCAAGTTCTATCATGGCTGGTTGAAGACATGTCCGAGGTATTGATCAGTGGTCGTCTTCCTGTCCTCTTCATAAATGTATTACCTGTCCATATCAAATCTGTCGAGCCGAGAGTAAAGTCCATTTCCTTGATAGTCGATCCATCACATTAACTTCCTCTTTTGTACAACTTAACAATACAGCCTCGCTTTCATCAGTAGCCAATAAATCCATAGCCCTTTTTATTACTGTGTTTCAATCTTCTATCAAAGTCATTCATTTTAATATTAACTCTGTATTCCTATTTTATTTAAGGCATTCAAGCATAGAGACGCGTCTCAGGAATCGTTTTTTATATTACTATTATGTACTCACTAGGAGGTGTCACACAGGTTATCATCAACGTTTGTTCGCTGACAACAACTAGTAGTGTTTCATGAAGTTTGTGTGGCAACAATTCTCCCCATATTTTCAGTACTCTACAATCTTTCGATAACTTTTGCAAATAAATTTGCGTTAGAACAAGAGCTATTTATCATTGGCTTTTCACAGGCAATTACCATTGACCTTCACTGGAATTTAGATACAAACGTTCTCACGATTCCAGTAGTCTTCACACGCATATAATGGAGGTCTGGTTAGTGCTATCTTTTCTTCAGTCTCTCCACCATCCTTAACCCATCACGACTATTTGGCGTGGCTCCAGTTGATGCCGAACTACATTATTATTATTATTATTATTATTATTATTATTATTATTATTATTGTTGTTGTTATTATGGCTCTTGTTGTTGTTGTTATTGGTTTGTTGAGAATCATTTACTTAGTTTCATATGAATTGTTTGTTTGCGTTTCATCGATATCTTTCTAGTTAGAAGCATTTCAAGAAAGACTTCGGGTACTTACAAAATAGATCACGTTAAAGTTGCAAACACCCTTAAGTGAAAGTATTTCTTGCGAAGGAATTTAGTTTGATCTTGGCACTTCCAAGTTGTGAGACCGTGTCGTTAACCACTTAGCTACCGTCACCTCGCTGGTGTTGTTGTTGTTGCTTACTCACTATGTAATACGAATCAGAATCCGTGATTGTTAATTGCAATTAATGTTCTGAAGTGTATAAGTGCTATGGCCCGGATGAGTCATTAAGGAAAATATGAACATGGTTAGAAAAGGTAAACTGTCCTGAAACAAAAGACAATATACAGAGAGCAACAGTCGGGACACGTAAAGCCAAGATGAAGTATTACAAAAGTATATAGTATACTACGAGAGTCAGGTCTGCTTGATCTATTTATGCAGTTTGGAAATATTCATCTATTGTACATCGATGATTTCCCACATCCCCTCCCAAGCCTTTCAGCACTGTAAAACGCTTGTTAATAACTGTTCCGGTTTCAGTCGTCGGTAAATTTTTTTTTTTTACCCGCCCGTCGCTGTTCTTGGGTTTGTTGGGGTTCTTTGAGATCGAACGTTTTCAACATGTTGTCGGTCGTCTCTTCCCCCTTACGTGTAATGTGGGTCTGCATGGCAATTTTTTGGTGGCGTTTGTGAACTTGTTTTCTACCTTCTATACATGATATAGTCGATCCTTCACTATTTGTTTCAAAGTCTGTATTTTTTCAGAAATGGCATTAATTTCTGACTGACATAGAAATACCGTTGCGCAAGTTCAGTTATTTTGTTATTTCTGTTCATACAAAGAAACTGAAATATTAGAAACTAGTTTAGTCGAATCATCTTGCTTCACTATTGAATATTGGTTTTTGCATTTGCTTGGACGCTTTATTTTATGCAACTGTTTGTGACGCTTTTATTTACTACTAACTTTTTTTTATTGTTGCTTAATATTTCTCAATGTCTTTTTTGGGTTCTATTATTCTTTTTACTGCCTTCTTTCATTTGTTAGATATGACCCAATTGAAAATTATCTGGTTGTTTTTATAAAACACTTGATCTTGAATGGATTTCGTAAGGTACGGTTTTGTTTCTTTAATTTCTTCACGTTACATATTTTCTGATTAAAAAATGTTACCTCATAAATTTAAAACTGTTGAGCCAGTTCAACTCTAATCGGTTTTCGAATTATTTTGGAATGTACCCCTTCAAGTTTTTAATAGTCCTGTTTAAATATGCTGGTAAATATAATTTTCTAGTAAAATTAAACTTATTACCAGTCACCGTGTGGGCTGATATTGGTGTTTTCTGTAAAGTCGTTTTGTAATGTTTCTTTAACGTCTGCATATTTATAATTGAAGGCTCGACAAATTATCAGACTGTAATTTCACGCTTTTATTAAATATCGTGACTATTACATATTTGCTTAAATTTTCGTTTTAATTTTCATTGGATATTTGTCTGTTAGATGTTATTTTTCTATTTGCGTCAGATCTTACAATGCAGCATTTTGTGATCAGGTTTGCCACATTATTGACAATTCTTATCCAGAAACTGGCAGATTTGTTCATGGTGCTGTTCACCGCATCAGTTACACAGTGTTGGAGGTAATTATTTGTTTCTGAATAGTCCGCTACCTTTTAAAATATGAGTATCTATTACTAATTTACTTTTTAGAAAAGTAATTCTGTAAAAAATTCGTTATTCTCTTTTAAAAAGGCGTAGTGTTTTTAGATAGATTTACTTTCTCGACGTATGCTACGATTATTTTATATGTTTAGAATAACTTCTCATGCTTATAACCCTCTAGCAATTCACTGCAGGTTTCTTCAGAGTAAGATTGGATTCGCTTTCGAATTTTGCTAATACTCTCTCTCTGATCCTAGCATTTTTGCCGACATAAGCTCTTGAGTAATAATGACACATTAAAAACCATCTGTTGATAATTCTGATAGACTAAAGTCGTTATATTCTTCGTTTACGATCGATCCGAGCGTTAGATATTCTTCATAGTCACGCATAACCAAATTAAGATATTGCATCTTTTATGAAACAGAGATGTATTCGGGCTGAAGATTTCTGAAAGCGAACACCAGATCCCTAGCCATTTTTGGTAAAATGTAGTCTACGCCTATTGTGTTCCGCCTTTCCAAGCTTTTGTAAAAGTAGACGGACTTTTACACACAAGGACTACATGTGCAATCAATGTTAAAAAAAGTCTTCATGCCCCTAAAATTATGCGTCAAACGTTTGGTCTGGATTAGGAACATAGGTAAACGTCTCCATCATATTACGTATTGTGTTTTGCGAAAACACTCTGTTACTATCTGTATTAAGTTTTTTGTTTCGCTTTTGAAAAGTAATTTATACTTTTTTGCATTTCTTGCTAATGCTAAACCAATTTTGGTTTCATATTCTGTTGTCTTTCTTTAGCTTTTTACTATTGTAGCATTTGTTATGAAGTTGCAGGAAAATCGAGAAAAATTAATGAGTTTATCAGGTGGACAATGAGAAAATAATATTCAAACATATAACAGAGATTATAAATGGTCAGAATTTTAGTATTCAAAAGAACGGCTACACAAAAATTGGTTTACATTAGGCTTGAAAACGAATGCTGAGAATTATTCCATTTTAATGTGTCTCATAGACGGGTAGTTCTAAGAAAGGAATCATATACATGTTGCGTTATTTTTATAGAAGGAAGAAGGAAGATTATTTAGAATGCTTTTCGCTAGTTTTTATTGTGAATGATTTGCAAGAGGCAACCGTAGAGTTGAGCTCAGTCGAGCACCTACACTGAAAATCATATTAGAGTAGAAAACGACTAGTAGCGTATCTTCGATGACAAAGCGACTGTAGAAAAAAGAGGAACACAACGCCAAATAGATTTCGCAATCGGTACGTTATTCAATCAAGGCAGGAAATAGTACTTTAATCGGCATTCAACCAAGATTTGGAGAAAGTATGCAATCTATGACGGTGTTTGATTCCTATATCAAGAGTGAGATACCGCCCGAAGCGTTAAAATGATCCAACCATTTTTCCAGCAATATTGTCAACGAATTGGATGTATGCCTTTTATTTCATGTTTGGAAATAAGACCAATCTTATAAACTTGACAAAACAGTGGACTTTTGTTCATTTCAATTGAATCAGAATAATTGATCAGAGCACTCGTGGTGAAATGAGAAAAGTTTAGTTTTAACTGTATTCAAACTAACTGGTCCCCTGTCATTTAAAATACTACAAGCCACGATTTCAAATGGAAATAATGAGAAAGATCTTGATCATTATTGCTTTTCAACGTGTTGCCATAGATGGTTATCTCATCTGCATAAATGTAAACGAATGCTCTTATGTGATTTGGAAGATCATTGATTTAAATTAGTAAGTGCATTAGACATCTACCAGTCAACAACAAAACCCTACTCGAGTAGAAAGATTTTATGGTTGAAAAGAAATTCTTAGATATTCCATATTAAAAAAACGTGTGTACTTTGCCTTTATAAAACAAACATGTGGAACTCTCTAATATATTGTTTGTGTAATGTTTTTTCTATTTCTATTTCAACTCACTTGTAGTTGGTTTCTGAATTCGAAGAGTTTTCTCATATTTTCAGCAGCTTGTGCCAATACTGATTCTTGTATAATGTCTATCCTTCATATAATTTCAATCAATTGGTTAAAAAAATTTTTTTTTGGAACTGCTTCACAGTTTTGTCTTATTTAGTTTTGAGTGCATTTCGTGATGATAATCACCGTGTTTTTATTTTTGATTATATTTAATCGTTTACTTTCCAATCCATTTCCTGTTTTCCCCATTTTACACAGCTTCGGTCAACTTCTGTACATGGCTATTGTTTTTCTAGTTTTTGTTTAACATGCAAATAGTAAAGAGTAACTGACGGATGATAATACAAATACATTTATTCGATTTATTGTCGTTTCGTTATGAGGGACGTTCCAAAAGCTATGCATCTAGATTTTTCCATTCCGCACAATGGACCAGAAAGGATTGCAAATTGCATTGTTATGACTGCATTCATGACCTGAAAGTTTCATTTCTATGTTGTAGTTATTTGCGGTATGAGACTCTAAGAAAGCATCCATTGTCATACACACAAGTATAGATGCATCATTGAATTCCATGCAGAAAAATTGAACCGATCAACATTAACCGGGTTCTTTTCACGTTTATAACGCGATACAGTTCATATTACAACAGTTAGCCGATGGGTTTCTCGATTTCAGAGTGGCGACAGAGCTGTCAGTGACAAATCATGATTGGGGATTTAAGACAGCCATCACGAAGGACTGGCAACAGAGCATTGAGAATACGAGTTACTATGTAGAAAATAATTTTGGAGCACAAATCGTCGCTTGGTTTAATAGCATCACTCTCGGGTTGGCAGCTCATTTTTTTTACAAACGTACCACCACTTAACAAGGCCCGGATACCACTTGAGGATAAGGGTTAATGAGTGTACAGTGGTCAAAGTAAACATGTTGTAGTCATTGTTTGTATTAGGAATTTGGTGAATTGGATAGCTTAAGGGGTGACTCATCAAGAATATGTTCACAAAGACAACGATGTTGTTTTTGTATAAAAAAACGAGGCCTTACATTTGGATCGAGCCTTTGTAATATACGTTTTTTAAATGGTCAAATTTTCATGGTTATTGCTATCAAGCCTTGTCTTCTTGTTTATTTGAATGGTGGACTTTCAAGATATATATATATATATATATATATATATATATATATATATATATGCATCATGTTAACCAAACACTCATTATTATCTTTCTATTACCAGTTCTATGCATGATCCGAGATTTTGTGTATTCATTTTTCCGTGGGCTGTTATCCTCACTTAAATAGTTGTTAGTTTCACCACGTTTCGGGTAACTCATCCTCTGGCCTTCATCGGGGGCGCAGTGGATTACGGCGGTGAGTCTCGATGCTTCCAGGTGATCATATTCTGTAGATAGCGGTTTCAATCCTACCTAAAATAGGCAAGAGGATCAGTTGTCCGAAAATGTGTGAGACAACAACAACCATGAAAGGCAGTAATTATTTGAAATAGAGTTACTAGATTTTACCATCTGAAAGAAGGCCAGAGGATGAGCTGGGTGACACTTAGTGAAATAACAACAGATATAAAGGTTATGATACCACTCTGCCAAAAAATAAATACACAAATTGTGAAACCTCATCGCAAAGGATTCCAAAAATAATGATATATAGTACTATATAATCCCTTTATTTTATTCCTTGCTGTTTCACGTATAATTAATTTATGCCTAATCCTATTTTTCTTTTTTATATTTTTCGTCGCATAAACATCTTTCTTTTATGCTTGTGAAATTGAAAGCAAGCAGCGCATGTATGGTTCAATAACATTATGGATATAATATAGCGGAATTAAATAATTTTCATATAAAATTCTTTTCTCATTTTTTTATATCTCTGTCAAATGCGGTTCAACAACTATAATTCAAATTTTTTCTTCATAAAATTGATTATTTTATAAGGTATCTTAAAAAATTATGAGAATTCAACTATTCAGGTTTAAAAAAATCCTTCAGCGTTTTTTTTCACATGCAATCCATATTCTGTCAATAGCATGTCAGTTTATTTTAATGTATTAATACTTTAAAATAACAGTGCCCATAATATATATATATATATATATATATATATATATATATTAATTAATGTGATTGATAATTTATCTATCGAGCTTATTATATATCTAAATTACAACGAGCACTTTCTCTTTCCTGTATTTTAATTAAACTAGTAATTTCACTGTTACATTGAAATACACTCAGCTCTTTAGAATATTGTTCTAATCTCCTTTAAATAATATATATATATATATATATATATATATATATATATATATAGGCACTGTTATTTTTAAGTATTAATATATATATATATATATATATATGAGCACTGTTATTTTTAAGTATTGATATATATATATATATATATATTTATATATATGGGCACTGTTATGTTTAAGTATTAATATATATATATATATATATATATATATATATATATATATATATATATGGGCACTGCTATTTTTAAGTATTAATATATATATGTGCACTGTTATTTTTAAGTATATATATATATATATATATATGGGCACTGTTATTTTTAAGCATTAATATATATATATATATATATGGGCACTCTATTTTTAAGTAATAATATATATATATATATATATGCACTGTTCTTTTTAAGTATTAATATATATATATATATATATTAATATATATATATATATATGGGCACTGTTATTTTCAAGTATTAATATATATATATATATATATATATATATATATATATATAAGCCAAATAGGTATATTTATTATTAATATTGAGTATAAAGATTGAAAATTTAAAAAAATCTAATGGTACGCAATATGTTCAATGCTTATTGGCAATTTTAATAAAATGAAAATCGTTTCCGAAACGATCGTACACTCAATTTGATTTTGTTTTTTTTAAGAAGTAGATGTATTATCTCGATTGTTCTAATATGGTTTTTGTGCATGTTTTGTAGGAAAATTATTGGTTTTAATGGGATTTTTATTTTTTCAGTACGTTGATGTATTTATGTGTTTTTTCCTATATGTGTTCTGCTATGTTGTTTATCATGTTTTTCGTGTTTGTCGTGTTTTTCACTACATGGTCATTGTTTTTTTTAGTTTATTGTTTAACATGTAAATGGTAAAACTATTTTAAGAATGATAATTATTTATTATATTTATTGTGGTTTCGTTATGAGCAATTTTCAAAAAGCAAAGCTTCTTATTTTTTATACCGCCTCAATGAACCGGAAAGGATTGAAGATTTCATTGTTATGTTAACTGCATCTATGACCCGAAAGTTTACTCTCTATGTTGTGGTTATTGACGGTATTTTTTGCATTAGGTTTTAATGAAAGTCGTAATATAGTAAAATTATTATCTATATCATACAGTGTTGCAGTCAGACTGTGCCTTTGTTTTGTCAGTTATTCCAGGCTTTGCTTTCTCTCTGCATCGTGTGCTTTTACACATAGCTATTCAATAGCTTTTCGTAGGCTGAAAGTGCACTCGTTCTACTGTGTTAGCTCCTAACAACCACATTGATAATCTTCTGGCAGAAAGATAAATAATATGTCATCTATGCTGACTTCTGCTTTCTCCTTTTCAATTAAAAAGAAAGGCTCCTTCATTAATTTTGGTTCCCCTCCTTCTTCAATTCACTAAACATCATCTTTCAACTCTTCAGTATTTCTGTTGTGTTTTTTTCCCATAAATTGCTCCAGGAGTGTTTTTTTTGTCGGGCCAACTCTGATTTTGTCTTTTTACTTTTTACTAGCTTTTATAGTGTAAAACTTCCTATTTACTTTACTCTAAAAATGTGTATATGTACTTACCACATATATTATTATCATAATCATATTTTTATATACGTACAAATACGACATAATCACGCTGACATATCGTTAAGCAAGTGTGAGCTTAGTCAGTACTTATTGAGAAACCTTTTGGGAATAACATTTAAATCAGGCAGTTTCGACTCAGAACACATGTTAGGTTTGCTTCACAACTATATGCGCATACATTCTTACAATGAGTATCCTTTGTCCCCAGAAACAGAACGAAGGCTATTAATAATTTTGTATTCTTACTAGGAATTCTCGGACATCATCCGTAATTATCATCAGTAATTACTTATTGATAATAAGCGGTGGTTTTCCATTGAGTCTTTGTGACAACAAGCCTCTCAAGATTCCCACGACCATCAACCATTTGTGATAATCATTAATTTCTCGCTGAGGACGGCCACGAGTCTTTTCTCGGATATCCCAACCTTCTCAAGATTCCAGTACACTCCGCAATCGTTCATTGGAGATGTGATTATTTTCCCCTGTCTTACAATCTCTTTTGGCTCTTCACGATAATTTTATGCGGTATCACTCACGACTGATTTCATCATTAGGGAAGAAGTACATTTTATAAAATTACTTGCAATTTCCCTTCCATTAGGTTTCTTTCATGTTTTTTGTTTTATTTTTGTCTCAATTTCAATATATCTTGTTAGAGTTAATGGTTTGTGTTTATTGCTTTCCGCGTCTGATTATATTCTGTAAAATTTCAGATGTTTGCATCATTGTATAGTTCTTGTATAGTTTTGGCTTCTCTATGATTCCAATTTTCATAGTTTTATTTAGGTTTTGCTGGATTGTTTTTATTGCACATGTAATTATTTATTTATTTTGCTTCCATGGTTTCCACGTATGAAGGCATAGAGACAACTCTAACGTAACGGTAAACTATTAGGTAAATGGTGAGATAACAACATCAGTCGCGATGGATTTATCTAATTAGATTATCTAAATGGGCGGCTTAATAGGAATTTATTCACATTATATTTGAAGGCGGCCATGTTATATTCAGCTATTGTTACGTAGGGGAATGAAACAAAAATGTAGTAGGCAAAACAACAAAAAAAATACAACTAAAAACAGACGGGACAAAAAACTCGCTTCTCGCAGACACGTGGATCGTAACAAGCACAATCTACTTGCCAGAATCACCTACACACAATGTGCAGAACCCTCCCTCTCCTTTCCAGTGTCCTGCCTTTATAGCGGACGGGAACGACATATTTGCATAATCTCGCGAGAGCAGACGTGATTCAACGATAATCACATTGGGTAAACGCTAATAAAAGCCCATGGACGCCATCTTGGAAATCTCTCTTTCGCTCAACCCAAAACAGGCGTATCCGAGGTAAGCTCTATTTCTCATTTTGGTTACTGCTAATTCTGCTACAGGGAACATATTTAAAGATGACGGGAGTTCATATTGGGGCATATATATAATGGGGACTCAGAACAGATGGCAATTCTTGGAGGTTCCATATTGATACGGACTGGGAGATATATGCAACTTATACACATATAGAGGGGGAGGATATACTTTACTTATGATGATTGTGGGGACGACACGTATTACTTGGAAGGTTTTACATAAGTTCCTTATAGATGAAGATGAAACACATTTACCTTTTCGTTTGTGATAAATGATGACACGAGACAACAGTTAAAAATTATTAATTTTTATTTCTTTATTCATCTGATCGGCCGATCGATGAAGTCAAATATTCAAACTAAAATCTACATGCTCTAATCTTCTACTCTTTGCTTCTAAGGGGCTCCCCTCCCCAACTAACTATTTATCATCAACTCTTGACTCTCAATTCTGTCTTCCAGCTTACTTCTAACTCCGAACTTACAGAATCCTATATTGAGAAATCTCCTTTGTTAATGACGTCAGAAGTGTGTTTTCACACGTGACTAATTTTCACGTGGCTTTAAATATGTTTATCCAAACACACTTTTGACATACAAAAGAATCCTCAATTCTAATATATAACCTATTTTTAAACAATATATTTTTAATTTGCATTGTCCATTCTTTTAACTGACATATTAAATATTCAGATTTCTAAAAGAATGAACAATCGACTTTTTCCGACATAAACAATATTTAGCTATTTCTAATAGAATTAACAATGGACTTTATTTCTAATATTCCATTTTCCATTATTATCTTCAACACTTGCATACAGGGTTCGATTCTAGTCTTATCTAGATATCATTTTCACTTATCTAGTATGCCTTGTCACTTACATAAGAAGGGAACAATCCTTCATGTAACGCTATGGAGCAGACACACGATATTAAGTACCACCGATGGGCAGTTTAAGGTAAACAAACTCTGCTCAGTGAATTTTCATTTTTTGGGGGGGGCACAGATAGAGCATGAGAAACGTTAGTGACGGTTGTTTCAGTTAGGCAAGTATTTGTTGCTAAGGTTTTACGGGGAGGGACCATGCATCGCAGCTCAGTCAAGCACCTACCATAAAAGTATCGATTATTATATTTTTTATGTTCCATATTCTCTTGCAAACTATTTGTATTTGTTTCGTTTTTTCCGTTTATCTGTTGTTTGACGAGACAGAAAAATCCACAATTTTGCTGTTGTTTTACTCATTCTAAGTATTATGATTTTTCGTTGTCTTGCTAATGTGCGAATACCTTTTCGTACCTCCATATTCCATTAAATTTTGTGATTTGTGTGTTCCAGTACTTTCTGCTTGCATCATTTGTCTCCGTGTTCAAAGGGAAATTATTACTACTATTATTATTATTATTATTATTATTATTATTATTATTATTATTATTATTATTATTATTATGTATAGCATAGATAGAGGGCGTGTGTGTTAATTATTTAGTGTGATACGCTATCCGAGTTACTGTCAATTGTTATGAAGTTCAATTTCTTGTAATAAATAATTTTACCAAGAATTCTTCATAAGTTTTTGTTTCGATATATGTTTCAGTTATAGCTGATGGCACACCAGTAATCTATTTTTTAATAAATAATTTTATCATAAAGTTTGGTTTTGGCTGCGATTAGAGCTAAAGGAACTCAAGTTATATATATATATATATATATATATATATATATATATATATATATATATGTGTGTGTGTGTGTGTGTGTGTATGTATATATATATATATATACATATTTATATATATAAAGTTATGTAAATATATATGGCAATTAAATTAAAAAAAAAAATTACGCAGAATATCCCGCGTTTCATTCTCGTGAAACCTTTGAAATTCTAACGAAACTGAAACGGGAAATATTCTGTGTAGCTTAATTGCCATATATATTTTCATAACTTACTACATGGGTCTCCGTATGTATCGAGCACTGTTAAAGTAAATACTGGAAATTTACGCATAAAATTATATCTTTGTATATTAATTTTTGTGATTAAATAAAAGTTCTCTCTCTCTCTCTCTCTCTCTATATATATATATATATATATATATATATATAGGTAGTAATACAGGGAGAAAGTAAAATGTTAGAGAACAAGTGAGGATGTTAATGTAGAGGCATAGTGGGAATAAGTGTCATGACAACAATCAATTGGAATATAATCGTCAGGAGTTGGTAGTCATGGAGAAGGTCTAAAAGAGTTGTAAAATCCCTTACTTATTAATGCTTTAAGATAAACATGTGATGAAAGAATAAGAGAAATGTGACATTTATGCTACGTTAACCTTGGAGGGTAAGACTATGAAGGGAGTTAAATCCTTTTTAATCCCGATAGTAGTTGGTACGCTAAATGTAGTATGCAGTCCTCTGGAACATCATTTGAAAAAAAAAATCCGAATCTCCGATGTATTGGCAGACCTATGCTTTTGTAAGTACCATCACTGATTTTTTAAAGCTACTGCTTTGGAGATGTTATTGCAGAGTTTCCTCTGAGAATGAATTCCAACTCAGTTCAAGTAGACGTTAGGATTATTATTATTATTATTATTATTATTATTATTATTATTATTATTATTATTATCATTATTATTTTTACTATTATAGTAACAATAATAATTATAATAATAATAATAATTATCATTATTATTATTATTAGTAGTAGTAAACATACATATTACTATCTGTGATTGCTGACTAACCATAATCATTGCTGATTGCTGGAGAATGCATAACAACACGTTTTTCCAGATTTTCAGCACTATAATCTTTTTTCGACAACCAATACAAATGACTTTGGATTATAACAAAAACCATTTACCATTGGTTTTATATTCTCGTTGGTCTTACCTTGAATATAAGTTGCAATAAGTTTTAGTATCAGCTGCTCCCTACTCGTCTATGTTTGACCATGCTAGTTATTTCATCTTCTTTCTCATTTTTATGACAGTTTTTAGTGATATCTACACAGAATCATGCCACCATGTATAAATGTTTATAAGTTAATCTTTTCAGGTGAGTCAGTGTCGGGTTTAACGAATCTCTAGCAGGTTTTACTTCCTTTGTTCTTACTATGTGTGCTTTTGTTATCTTTATTGGAGGCATATTAGCTGATTTTTGCACTAAATCTTAGTAACACACAATATGGTTTCCGTTCTTCTAGATCTACAGCAGATGTCCCCCCTCGCCAAACTTTCACAAGAAACACTCGTCTAGCTGTAAACACTATCAATAATTTCCACCACTCTTTATCTGTGCCTAAACCTAAACATAGATTCCATGAACAAAGCTTCTTTCTTAGAACTGCACGCCTGTGGAATTGTCTTCCGTTTTCCTGCTTTCCGGCTGACTACAATATGGTTGTGTTCAAGTCTAAGGTAAATAAGTTCTTGATGAGCCGTTCCATATAAGTTATTAAATTTACCAAATTTTCATTACTAATGATTACTATATTGACCAACTTCTACTGTACACTCTTTAACCCTTATCCTTGAGTGGCCTCTGGGCCTTGATATTGTGGTGATGCCTTTGTAAAAAAAAAAAAAAAAAAAAAAAATGTGCTTACAGTTATATAGGATTAGCGAATCTCTGGACGGAAGCAACATTCCTAGGGCAATTGCTCTCGACATATCAAAGGCCTTTCATAGGGTATGGCATAAAGGTTTACTTCACAAGATCTATGGTATAGCTGGAAATGTCTTCTCAATTATTAAATCATTTCTGTCTAATAGGTTCATAATAGTAATAGTTGAGTGGCAAAAATCAGAAGCTCACAGTATAAATGCTGGAATCCCTCAGGGGTCAATCCTGGGCCCAACTCTTCTTCTGATCTAGATTATTGATCTTCTAAATCATATCCTTACATCATTCGTAGACATTTATGCTGATGACACTCCCATCTATGGTAGCACATCTAAGACCGTAGACGACCAAGTTCTCTCTGATTCTCTCTCCCTTGATGTTGAGCACGTGGTACAATGGGGAAAGGAGTGGCTGGTTACTTTTAATGCATCTAAAACCAAGCTGCTATTTTTACGTCATCAACGTTCTGATCCCCATCTGGCATCAATTAGAATGGATGCCTCTCGTCTTGGGGAGGCCTCATATTTTGACAAGCTTGTGGGCTTGACCTTTACTCCTGATCTGAAATGGAACACGTACATCAAATCTGTTGCCAAGGCCGCTTAAAAAATGGAGGGATCCTTCCCTCGATCCAGTAGATATCTCACTGCTGATGCGATTCTCTATCTATATAAGAGCCAGGTACGTCCAAGAATGGAGTATATAGGAGCTAGAAGTAACGTTAAGAAAGAAATAGCGACAGCTAAGAGAGAATTTACTGAAACCACTAAAAAACGCATCAAAGCACAAAAATTAGGAAATCGTGACTTCTGGAAAATCTACAACAGTAACAGGGTAGTAAATAATGGGCAATCAACAATTCCCCCACTAACCAACAATCACGAGGTTGTTTGCTCAGCAACCGACAAGGCTAATATGCTTGCCAGCCAGTTTACCTCGAACTCCACACTGGACCCTTCCAACCATCCTCTGCCTGACTTTCCTTTGTGGACAGACGCCACGCTAGACGATCTAAAAATCACCCCTGCTCATCATAAAAAACTCATAAAAAACTTGACACTTCAAAAGCATGTGGACCTGATCTCATCCCAGCTGTGCTATTAAAAAAGTGCCCAGCCGACGTAGCTCCAGTTCTCTCCAAACTCTACAACAAATGCCTTAATGAATCATGCTTTCCGGGCTGTTGGAAAACTGCTTCTGTTGTACCAGTATTCAAGAATTCTGGTGAAAGGACTGACCAATCAAATTATCGCCCCATTAGCCTCCTCCCACTTTTTTCCAAAATATTTGAGACCATAATTAACCATGCTCTAGTCCGGAACCTTACAGATGCTAAACTTTTGAATGACAAACAGTATGGATTTAGACGAGCCCGTTCTACAGCAGACATCCTAACTGTAATCTATGAACGTATATACCATTTACTGGACAAAGCGGGGGAGAGCAGAGCGATAGCTCTAGATATATCTAAGGGCTTTGACATGGTATGGCATGAGGGTCTCCTCAGGAAAATTAAACCATACGGTATTACTGGTAGAATACTTAACATAATTAAATCCTTCTTAGATAAGAGAAAATCCATGTTGTCCTCGCCGGTCGTACATCTAAACAGTGTGATATAAATGCGGGAGTGCCTCAGGGTTCTATCCTTGGACCTCTATTGTTCCTAATATTTATTAATGACCTCCCCGACAAAATAGCTTTTGAGATGGGTATATATGCTGATGAGACCACGTTCTATAACAGGCATGACAGGAAAACAAATGAACACATAACTAAAGAAATGGCAAAAACACTAGAGGATGACCTCCAATCTGTAGTGGAATGGGGACATAAATGGATGGTCACATTCAATGCTGTCAAGACTAAACTTGTTTCCTTCAAGAATTACAAGAAACCTTCTCTGCCACCGATAGCAATGGCCAGTGACTCCCTGTCTGAGAGTACATCTTTCAAACTGATTGGCCTAACGTTCACAGGAAACATGAGTTGGAACAATTATACTGAAAACATTGCCAGGGCCGCTACGAAAAAGGTAGGCTCTCTCTATCGTGCTAGAAAACTACTGACACCGAAAATATCCTGTACCTCTATAAGGCCACCATTCGCCCATGTATGGAGTATTGTTGTCACATTTGGGCTGGTGCATTTGCTACTAGTCTCTCGCTCCTAGACAAGGTTAAAAAAAGAGTCGCCAATCTGATAGTCCCTGAACTAGCAACTAAGCTTCAGCCTCTGTCCCATCGACGAAACGTTGCATCCCTCTGCCTGTTCTACAAGTATTTTAATGGTGAATGCTCTGACGAACTGCAGACACTTGTGCCCCCACGACGTAGACACCCTCGACAAACCCGACAGGCAGCTAAATCCCACCCACACACAGTAGAGATCCCTAGATGTAGAATATCTTTCTACTCCAGTAGTTTCTTCCCCAGAACCGCTAGACTCTGGAATTTCATTCCAGATCCCTGCTTCCCTAACTATACTGACATGCAGAAGTTCAAGTGTAACGTGAACCGACATCTTGCTGCCCAAATCCCAACATAGTGCCCAAGTAGTTGCTGCCCCTGATAGTAGCCCCCTACAGCAATGTGGCAATGTGCCTTGTTTGGGGTGAAAATGTAAAAAAAAAAAAAAAAAAGAAAATAAAGATAGGCAGAGGGATCCAACGGTTATCGATTGGACAGCGATTAAAACCTAACTGACTTCTGATGCGGGACCTATTAGGTTGATGACTGTCTTTTAAACTCTGTCTTAATATGAGAGACTAGTAACAGGTTCATTAGCAAAAATGTAGAAACAATACTCCATACATGGTCAAAGTGTGGTCTTGTTGAATATATGACACTCTAAGAGCGCAACTTTCCAGCACAGTAGCGAGGGACCACGTTCTTTGTTACAGCTTTAACAATACCCTCAATGTATATGTTCCAAATCCTGTCCCCCAGTGAACGTAAAGCCGAGGAGTTTTAATGAAGTACTTTCAGATAAATGCATCATTAGTCATGGCTATTAGTGTTTTAGAAAGTTTCTTAAAATCATTAAAGGAAACGAGGTTGGTCTTAGCAGCTTTGAAAGTTACCATAGATCTTTGTCCTTATTCCATTACAGACTGGAGGCCTTCCTGTAGCGTTTCCACTTTTGTCTTGGATACGTGTACATTCCTTTTTCCCTCGTGTCTGTTATAGAGGGTGGTGTTGTCAGCAAATATACCCATCTCAGAGACAATTTTATCAGGAAGGCAGTTTATAATTATCAGGAATAATAAAGGTCCAAAAATTGATCGCTGAGGTACACTCGCATTTATATAATATTAGCATGGGCGTCCGGCGTTGCCCAGGTGTTTGGAGGTGTATGCTGAGCAAAATAAAAAAACAAACAAAAATGATCAATTTTTTAAACTTTCATCCCTATTATAACCCCTTAAAATTTATTGTTTTGGGCTCAAATAGAGTTATTAAGTAAGATCCATGTCCAAGGAACCTATATCTAAAATTTCAAGTGTTTAGACCCCAAATTGTCGGAGGAGTTCTCAAAGGTCAAATCGTTGAACTTTGACCCCTTAACAGCTAAATTTATAGCCGAAAATCGATCACGTCGATTTTACCAAATCTCAGTACCCTGTATATCCAATTTTGAGTCTGTAGACTGAAAATTAACATAGTTATGTCGAAGGAAAATGTACACAGACACACACACAGACACGTTCACATTTATTAATATATAGATTGTTTTCATGTACGACCACAAAGTTTTAGTCCAGTAATACAACCGAATCTAATTTGTATTTGTCTCTGTTTTATTGTTATTTTCATGGCAAGTGCTTATCTGAACTCCAATCTATAGTCACCCCCTTCCCCAAACATTCACGAGAAAAACTCGTTTGGCTGTAAACACTATGAATAATTTCCCCCACTCTTTATCTGTGCCTAAACCTAAACGTAGATTCAATGAAAAAGCTTCATCCTTAGAACTGCACACTTGTGGAATTCTCTTCTGTTTTCCTGCTTTCCAGATGACTACAATATGGCCGTCTTCAAATCTAATGTGAACAAGTTTTTGATTAGCTGTTCTACTTAAGTAATACAATTTTACCAAATTTACACTTCTAACGATGACTTTTGTCCTTTTGTCCTTTTGGCCACTGTACACTCTTTAACCCTTATCCTCGAGTGGCCACTGGGCCTTGATAAGTGGTGATTCCTATGTAAAAAAAAGAAGACTATAGTGATATACCCTGTAAAAGTCCTTAGATATATCTAGGGTTACTGTCCTAGACTTCCATGCTTTAACACGTGCATGATATATACGTTCAGAGATTACAATTAGGATATCTGCAGGAGAACGGGATTGCCTTAAACCCATACTGTTGATCGAACACTAGTTTAACATGGGTGTAGTGGTGGACTAGAGCTAACTTTTTTATGAACTCAAATACTTTGGCGAAAAGAGGCTAATGGGGCAATAGTTCAATGGATCGGTTCTTTCACCAGAATCCTTGTAAACTGGTACCACCGAAGCAGTTTTCGAGCAGTCAGGAAAGCAAAGTTTGTGAAGACATTTGTTGAAAAGATTGGAGAGAACTGGAGCAACTTCAGCGGAGCATTTTATTAGTAGTATAACCGGGGTTAGATCAGGTTCATATGCTTTTGAGGTGTATAGGTTTTTCTGGTAGCAATTGAGAAAGGCTCCAAAGTAGTGTTGTAGGCAACAGACGGGCAAGCAGATTAGCTTTTTTAGTTACTTTTTTAGTTGCCATGCAAACGACTTCAAGATTTTTTAATAGAGGGTATGTGATAGATTGTCTTGGGTTTTACATTTACTAAAATTATATTTTATGTGTAGTTGTACAATTTGTCATGTTTTGGAACGTTAATGCGTTTTCATGTTTACCAGTGGCATGGCTTTCCCACTCAGTCATATCTATATATCCACTTCTAATGCATACTTCTGTGCATACTTTGGACTTAGCTTGCTGCATACTATTATTACACGATTCTGCGGCACGTCTTATCGTTCTTGTTATTTATTATTTCCTTGTGTTTTGTCCATTTTAGTTTTTATATAGTTTGTCAGAGCGTGTTATTTTATGCGGCTGTTTCTTTGTTGGGGTGACATTTTCGTAGGAATGTATAGATGTTTACTTGTGTCTCATTATTTAATTCATTTATAGGTCTTCCATAAAGCCGCAATATTTCCGATTTTTTAATTTCTGTTTTCTTTTCAGTTACAGTCGTCACTGTGTTGTTATTTTGTCTAGTGATCTTTTTGTGTTTTATCAACCTATGTATTTCTAATTAACTAGCCTCTGTTGGTCACGTAGTTTTCTGTAGTTTAGCAGTTTTAATTGCCTTTTTTAGTTTAGAATTTTCGAAGGCCGCAAATTTTTCCGCAATCTAAAAGCCAAGTACGTCCAATGATGATGTACTGCTGCCACATCTGGGCAGGAGCTGTTAAAAACAGACTATCCTGCCTGTACAGAGTACAAAATAGGCTTCGTGGCCTAGTGGGTGATGCCCTTTTCTCTTCCCTGCAATTTCTCTCGCACAGAAGAGACGTTGCGAGCCTGTCTTTTTTTATCGTTAATACTATGGCAGATGCTCGTCTGAGTTTCAATCTCTGGTCCCTTCCTCACCAATCTTTCCCGATAAATACACGTCTAGCTGAAACCACTGTCAAAAAATTTCCCCACTCCTTATCTGTGCCAAAATAAAAACGTAGATTCCATGAACAAAGCTTCTTTCTTAGAAGTGCACGCCTGTGGAACTCTGTTCCGGTTGCTTGGTTCCCATCTGACTACAAACTGGATATATTCAAGTCCAATACAAACAAATTCCTGATGAATTGCCCCCTTAAATAAGACACTTTATCAAATCTTCAAAACGTACTGTACACGCAATAACCTTTATTCAAAACGTACTGCACACGCAATAACCTTTATTCCCGAGTTGCTTCCGGACCTTGATTAGTGGTCACTACCTTGTAAAAAACAAAGCAAAAACAAACTATTATGCCCTCAATATTATTCTGTTCTTCTACCGGAATGCTAATATGTTTTAATCGTAATGGCAGAACTCGCCCCATTTTGATTATTTCGCACATCATACAAGTAAACTTTAGATTCCCCAACCATTCCATTATTGGAATATCCGTCGCCGCGCACTAAATTTTGCTATTAGCTGAATGTCGAATTGTCTGACTATCATAATTCTAATAACGCCAAAATAGCTTGAATGAAAAATAAATTAAATAAAGGAAAAATATTTGTTCGAACTCCTGCTTTCCCACGACTAAATTCAACTGTAATTTTGCCGTCTATTGTCTCAGCTCTTGAAAAACTAATTGTCTGTTGTGTTTCCAACTCGTCTTTCTCAGAACAATTTCTGTCTTCTCATGCAAATCAATGCCATATGCATAGTATTGAATCTTCTACAAATCAGCATCTTTTCTTTCTTTTTCCTTCTCCTTTCCATCACCCGACAGGAAAGAGAGAAGCGCATTGTGTAAGTCACTTTATTCATCACTTGAACCACGTAATCAATTTCCATACTTTCATTGTTCAATTCTGCTACAAAAATTACTTGGTATTTATGCTTTTACGACTTAAAGCCTGCTTACCGCTATTGTTGGCATTGGTTTTACCGATAATTTTCGGTTATTACAAGAGCGACCACTTGCAGGTTATCAACATCCTTAATTAAAATTGATGCTATACATCCGACAGGATTCACACTGAACACTCAGATCCTCAGTCCCTATTTTTATCCATCAGACCACTAATACCGCCCCTTGACCATCGATACCTCTTCCTGACCACGGCTATTTTCGATTTCGAATTGAATTTATTTTCATATTCCTATTTAATAAAACATTGAATTCTAGAAAATATTTTCATATAAATTCATGAAATAAAGAACAGATTTACAATACATGTTGTCTTTGGGTAATTCGTTCAGAAACTACCAGTGACCAAATCGTATTTAAGTACAGACTCGACACGCAAACTTAACGGAAAAAACAATAAATGTGTCTATCTCTTGAAGACTTCATATAATTCCAATTTATGTCTAAAAATTTGAACCGTTTATAACATTGGCAGTGAGATTTACACATATTAATCATTTATAGAAAATATAGCATTGCAGTTTTCTAAAACATGTAACATGTCTACGTGATTGACGTTGTGAAATTAACTAATGCTCTTATTGGTTTTGAAAGGTGAATCTCATTATACAGTATTCGGTCTTATTGATTTTTATTTGATTTAAATCTTTCTTTTTAGCCAAAGTTTTTATGTATATTTTTATATTTTTGCGTGGAAAGAGTTTATTTCTGTTTATTGTTATTTTTTGTCAGGTATATTTACTAGGGATAAGGGTTCGATAAGATTTGAAATTGGAAATTAAACAAACAAAACTCTCTTCCAACATTATCCACACAAAATTTCTAAGTAAATAAGTCACTAAGAATTCTTCCATTCTCTAACCTTAAGTCGATTATATTTAATTCCGCTTTACTGAATTTTTGTTCATACATAAAAAAGTCAGCCATTTTATTCATCTATACAACCTGAACAATAACTACACACACGGAGGTCAAGCAAAAGAGTCAGTGAATAGCATTTTCAAATAACTTCTTATAAACCTTTTTACATTACGAATAAAAGCATTTCATTTTGACTGAAAAGCATCTTTTCAGAACTTTCACGTCAAGTTACATATTGGATTCGTATTTTTTTTATTTCCGTAATATTTTCGTGCAAGGCCACGCTAGTGCGAAAAAAATCGAACAACAATCAAATGTGAGGATTGTTATTATGAATTACTTGGATTATTATGACTATTCTTTTCATCTTGGCAGTTATTCGACCTATGTTACCTCCACCGTTGTTTAGGTGTATCTTCATGATGGCTCTTATTAGTAAATCACCGAAAGATTTTTCCTTTTTTTATGTTCATCTGATTTTAAATTCTGATGACGATGGTTTACCGGAAGAAAAATAAAAACATTCTTCCAACATTTACCAATAAAAGAATTAATTATTAAGACTATGTAGATGAGCATACGTTACACCTGTCGAAAAATTCACCAATAAAAGTGTCATTATTAAGATTATGTAGATGATCATACGTTACACCTGTCGAAACATTCACCAATAAAAGTGTCATTATTAAGATTATGTAGATGAGCATACGTTACACCTGTCGAAAAATTCACCAATAAAAGTGTCATTATTAAGATTATGTAGATGATCATACGTTACACCTGTCGAAACATTCACCAATAAAAGAGTCATTATTAAGATTATGTAGATGATCATACGTTACACCTGTCGAAACATTCACCAATAAAAGTGTCATTATTAAGATTATGTAGATGATCATATGTTACACCTGTCGAAACATTCATCAATAAAAGAGTCATTATTAAGATTATGTAGATGATCATTCGTTACACCTGTCGAAACATCCACCAATAAAAGAGTCATTATTAAGATTATGTAGATGATCATACGTTACACCTGTCGAAACATTTTGAGAATAACACCCAGGATGAGCTCGAACAATCTAATTAATGCAGAATAAACTACGTGATTTGCATAATGTAGATCTTAATGGTTCATAGAATAGATCTTGTAAAAGTATGTTTACGTCTGTTCAGGTTATTTACGAAAAAATTAAATAGGAAAATGAGAAACCCTGAATTTCTGCCGAACAACAATAACAGGTTCAATTAATTGCAAATAATGAATCATTGCTCTCTGTCATTCTATAATTCCCAAAATGATTGCATGAAAACCCCCAGAGAATTGATTTTTTCTTCCATGAAGACAAACGAATTCAATTTTAATTAAAACTGTCAGCATTTTTCTCGGAATTCTGGACTGAATTAACCTTGCCTACATAAAAGACAATGAATCATGCAAGTCCTAAGCCAAAATTACGACGTCACAAGTAACAATCGATATGTTAAAAACATTAATCATTTTGATGTGAAAAAAAAGTTTCACTTTGTTTGATTATTATTTTGCTGATGATTGCTTTGTTTATTGAGTCGTGTGTAATTTATGCAATTGTTTTCACATTTTAGAGATAATAAAAAGATGCGTCAGATTATTGAGACATTGACTACATGCATACAATATATATTCTGAAAACCGACATTAATCTGCAACGATTGAAGCGAAAAATAGAATTTATTAGAATCAACGATAAAAATATATTTAACAAACACAAGAATAATACAAAGTTGTTTTAATAATTGTGCATATAATAAGCATTTAATATTATATAATAATGAATGTAATAGAAACGATACGTTCAACACGTCTTATCTATATATATAAAAGGGAAAATGTGTGCATGTATGCATGTATGTGTGTTTGTATGTCTCGCAAAAACTTTCGACAGAGGCGATGGATTTTCACGAGTTCTGTATCATTTTAAAGCTCGAATTGTACGACGACAAATATCGAAAAAGTGGCCCAAAATAGTAATACCTTCCCCCTAAACTGGATCTATTTCTACAAGGAGAGCTGCTGAAAAATCGTTCCTTCGTTTTCTCTCCTCCTGCTACTACGACAATGACGTCATGTTTTACCTAGAAAACATTAACGTTAGTTTAAACTACTTGCAAGTGGTTTTAAAGATTTAATTTTATCCGTTCTTCATTTTATGTCTCTTTGGCGTAGGCGTAACGTGTCCGGCTTTTTTCGCCTTAGCCTCGATGCTTCGGGTTCAAGCCTATCTTCCTATCTAAACATTTTTTCCTTTTTTTACATTTGTCTGCTGTTTTGCTTTGTTTTGGTTTTTTCAATTTTTTTTAACATCGTGTTTTTTGTATAATATTAAAACAGGATCATCCTCTCCACCCCCCCAAACACCCGGGTAACGCCGGGTATCCCCGCTAGTATATTATAAAGACTGAAATTGATAAATATATTTTGAATGATAGATGTTAAGTACAATAATATATTTTAAATTATTAATATAAAATGTATCTAATGAACACAAGAATAATACAAAATAGTTTTTAAAATAATGCATAATAATAATAATAATAATAAAAATAATAATAATAATAATAATAATAATAATAATAATAATAATAATTTAACAATAAATCTCTATATATAATAAAATGACTGGAGGGATTACTCTGCAGACCAAAGTATCGTAGGTTTGCAATAACAGGTGACATATACAAAATCAATACACCTAGACTATTAGACACTATCTTATGTAACTTTCGAACACATTATAAACACATTTCATCGTTATATTAAAATACTTCATTGGATCCTACGAGCAACACCATCCCAATGATAAAATCTATAGAGAAAGGAGTCCATATGTTTCTCTCTAAATATTTAGTGTTACCACTGCTAAGAAGAATTCTACACATTCCATATATTTTGTCATTTCAACTATCGTAACTGGTTATTATACATATGCGACTGCTGGAAAACCGCCTTTGTGGTACCATTCTTCAAGATTTCTGGTGAAAGAACTGACCCACTAAATTATCGCCCCTATAGCCTCCTCCCGATTTTCGCCAAAATATTTGAGTCCTTAGTTAATCAAGCCCTAGTCCAGCACCTAACAGCTGCTAAACTCCTCACTGACAAACAATATGGATTCAGGCAAGCCCGTTCAACAGCAGATATCTTAACTGTAGTTTCTGAACGTATATACCGTTCATTGGATAAAACAGGGGAGGGTAGAGCGGCAGCCATCGATATATCTAAGGCTTTTGACAGGGTATGGCACGATGGTCTTCTAAGGAAAATTAGATCATATGGAATCACTGGAAGAGTTCATAATGTAATTAAATCCTTCTTAAGTAATAGAAAAATCAAAGTTGTCCTCGATGGTCGTACATCTAAACAATATGACATAAATACGGGAGTACCTCAGGGGTCTATCCTTGGACCTCTATTATTCCTGATATTCATAAACGACCTCCCTGATAAAATTGTTTCGGAGATAGGTATATTTTCCGATGACACCACACTCTATAACAGATATGATGGGAAAACAAATGAACACATATCCAAGGAAATGGCAGAAACACTAGAGGATGACCTCCAATCCGTAGTGGAATGGGGACAAAAATGGTTGGTCACATTCAATGCTGCTAAGACTAAGCTTGTTTCCTTCAATAACTACAAGAAACCTTCTCTACCACCAATAGCAATGGGCAAGAACACATTACCTGAAAGTACTTCTTTTAAACTCCTCGGCCTAACGTTTACAGGGAATATGAACTGGAATAGATACATTGAGAGCATTGCCAAGGTTGGTGCAAGGAAGGTTGGGTCCGTCTACCTTGCTAGAAAACTACTTACGCCTGACAGTATCCTATATCTCTATAAGGCAACCATTTGCCCATGTATGGAGTACTGTTGTCACATCTGGGCTGGTGCATCTGCTGCTTGTCTCTCGCTCCTGGACAGGGTTCAAAAGAGAGTCGCCAACCTGATAGGTCCTGAACTGTCATCTAGGCTTCAGCCTCTGTCCCATCGACGAGATGTTGCATCCCTCTGCCTGTTCTACAAATACTTTAATGGTGAATGCTCTGACGAACTGCAAACACTTGTACCTCCCCGACGTAACTACCCCCGACAAACCCGACAAGCTACCAAGTCTCATCCCTTTACAGTAGAGATCTCTAGGTGCAAGAAAGCCTTTTACTCCAATTGTTTCTTCCCCAGAACTGCGGGTCATTGGAACTCCCTTCCGGGATTCTGCTTTCCCAACTGCAATGATATACAGAAGTTCAAGTGTAATGTTAACAAACATCTTTCTACTCATCTCCCTTCATAATGACCCCGTTAATTAAGTCCCTGATAGTAGCCCCCTGCTTCAAAGTGGCACTGTGCCTTGTTTGGGGTGAAAATTGAATTAAAAAAAAATATGTTCCATAATCTTTTCAATTTCTGACTCATAAACAATAAAAGCTCCGTCGCCAAATTCCGTCAATTCTGAGGGATTGAGCTCTGAAAATTCTCATATTTCAGAATCCAATTCTACCATTTATAAACGAACAGTTACTTAACTTAACATATGGCGTCACTAAGAGACATATTACTTTGCACAGCGTCAAGTTTATTTAATGCTTAAATCATTACAGTCGTGTGTATGTGTGTGTGCGTGCGTGTGTGCGCGCGATCTGCTTTCCCTATTATTCTGTTTATAAAGGGGTTACCTGTTCCTCCCTCTCACTCTCTATCTCTCTTTATCTCTCTCACTTAGCGTCGCTAATGTTTTTTGTTATTAGAGTTCGTGCTGCGTGTGTTTGTGTGCGTGCGTTCGGTTGGGACTGTGTCTAAAAAGTCAAAACAACTTAACAAAAGACCTCCAATCAATGTAAATAAACATTACAGAATAATACTTTTCGTGAATAAAATAAATAAATATATTCAGTAAATTTATAGTACATGTTATTTATTGTTTATTGTATTTCTATTTTTTCTGGTTACTTAGCTTGTAAATTCGTCTGCGTCTGTTACTTTACTCAACTTCATCCGATGACTTCCGATAGATCCCGAATTATAATTGACGAAAAACCCACATGATTCGAGTCAAACTCTGCAAGTGTAGTTTGCGAAACTATTTCTTTTTTTTAACTAATCCCACAACATTTTCAAATTTTTCTCTGATTTTAATGTAACGACAAAGATGTTATTCAGAAAGCACGCTTCGAAAATATACAAGACATAGTTCATATATATATATATATATATATATATATATATATATATATATATATATATATGTGTGTGTGTGTGTGTGTGTGTGTGTGTGTGTGTGTGTGTGTGTGTATGCGAAAGAAAATTAAAACTGTAAGTTGATATTTACAATCCAAATTAATCGTTAGACTGAATACTCCAAAAATCCGCAGAGTTTCAAAGAATGCTATTCTTGCTATTCTTCTCATCAGAGGAAAGAATGAAATCAGCAAAAAATTAAGATCAGGCGAAACAAAATAATATTAATAAATTTTATGTAATGCTTATAATTATAGTACTACTATTATTACCATTACATTACATTTATTATTATAATAAATTTGCATTATCGTAACAGCCGCTTTTCATTGATTTCTCGCTGGCAACGGTCATTGGTCTTCACTGGTATTTGAGTGGTAATAAGCCTCCCAAGTTCCTAATTCTTTTCGTACTTGTCCACCAGAAGTCTGGTCAGCGCTCTCTACTTGGTATTTCCATGCTTGTTGACCCTTCTCAACTATTTGGCATCACTTTTTATTATTGTTATTATTGTTATTATTATTATTATTATTATTATTATTATTATTACTATTTATTATTATTACTAATAATTGGCACGCTTAAAACTTTCTAATCTTTAATACCGCCCTTTTAATATTGACATCGAATTTCAACACTTTGCAGAAAGAATTGTTTCGATCTGTCTAGACAATATCCGGTTAGAATTTAACGGACTTTCACCTACTGACCCCTTTTTTCAGGCTGAACTTAATTTTTAAAAATTAGTCTGAAACCACTTTTTCTAGTTAAACCAGTGATGAAAGATGACATGCAGTATTTCTGTCATTTTTATTGCTCGACTTGAGATCAACTTTTCTTTGGACTATTGCAATATAAAAAAAAAAACAAAACAATTTCGATTATTTAAGCTACTTTAAAAACTTCCCAACCGGACTATTAACATTGTACTGGATTTAATTATGGACTTCATTCTCTCTAAATAATTATTTTCGCTTTTTGGATTACTTTGGGGGAATCTTCATACAAGCTGAAATATTATGCGCCGTTTACTTATTTATTTTTAATTTTTTTACATTTCACATTTTTTCACTTGTTTTTCTTGGAAATTTATGACAATAATAAATTGCGGTTTCACTTAATGCCATGACCAGCAAATGCTATTAATATAATTTGCTGATTTTTTCTGCCCCCGTTAAGAAGAATAGCAAGAATAGCATTTTTGAAACTCCACCGAATAAGGACTTTGTAAATTGTTTTTTGGGGGTATTCAGTCGAACAATAAATTTTAATTGTAAATTTCAGCTTACAGTTTTAATTTTCTTTCTCTTATAATAAGCTCTACTCTCTATTGCGTCTTAAGCTTTTTTAATTCGGTCGGGGTTAACTTATCTATATATAAATAATGGTATTTATTATTAGATTGAAGTTTACCGTTGTGTATATCACGTAAACACTACATCCTTTTGATTTCATTACTTTAGTACCATATATATAGTACCATAGTACCAGATGGGTGACCATTTGGTAAGGCTGGGTGCTATATATATATATATATATATATATATATATATATATATATATATATATATATATATATCCCGAAATGGTCACCGAACTGGTACGGGCCAGACTCACCGTTGCTTAACTTAAGTGATATGGTATATATATATATATATATATATATATATATATATATATATAAACCAACACCACGGAATAATCACGTGGACCCACCGGTTCTCGCCAGATCACTGAAGTTAAGCAATGTTGAGTTAGGCCAGTACCAGATCGGTGACCGCTTGTGAACGCTCACTTCTGTGTGTACAACGCTGAGTCTTAGATATTTCCAAGTTGGTATCTGGGGCGCATTAATTCACTTGGAGAGATACACTTTCAGACTTCGTTAAGACTCGCATATAGGAGAAGGAAACTGTGATGTAAAAATCTGCGGTCTACTGTATACTTTGCCCTGTGGCAGTCATTTGTACCGACAAAGATTAACAGTAATCCAAGTGTGATTGGTCTTACACAAAGGCTCACCACTATGAACAAATCATCTGTGATCATTTCCGAGTAACTTCGTTGTCGTGGCGGAAACTTATACGAATATATGTAGTTTTGCATGTTTTTCATCTTAAAAACTATACGTTAGTGGTTTGAAACTCCCTTTGTTTATAGCTTACAATACTATATTAGTTCACAATGATTTGTGTATTTTTATTGGGATACTATATTAGTTGCTTGCATATCAGCTTCAGAGATGTAAAAACAAATGTTTTTTTTTCTTAAGTGTCCCAACATAACCATTACGTCTTTAGAAAACAAAAATAAGAACGTTTTGAAATATCATATATATATATATATATATATATATATATATATATATATATATTTATATGCATGTATATCACTTGGAAGAATACACATTTAATATATTTATTCTGCAAATAAATTCGGTAATTTAAGACCAATGAAATATTTTATGTGGATATGCTTACGAAATGCTTATCAAAATTATCATTATAACGCTATTATTTATATTATAAAATGCATATTGTTAAAACAAATTCTGATTATAACGTGTTTTAGAATGTAATAATAGATGCTTTATGAATAACAATGATTGCATAATCACAGACAGATAAATCTCTTCTTCTCTTCGTCGCTCTCTCTCTCTCTCTCTCTCTCTCTATATATATATATATATATATATATGTACATATAATAATGTTACACTCTTGAATATGCTGTTGCTATTGCTTATAGAAACACATACCCCGATTGTTTAAATGTAATAGATGTTATGAAATTAATAACGCCTTTAAGTCTGTCAGCAATCATTGCAAAAATACTTTTATTTTATTACATCATATTGTTTAGATGTACGACCATCGAGGAGAACCTGGATTCTTCTCTTATTTTAAAAGTATTTAATTATGTTAGGTATTCGTCCAATAATGCCATAGGATCGGATTTTCATGAGAAAACCAGCGTGCCATACTGTGTCAAAAGCCTTAGATATATCTATGGCTACTGCCCGTCCCTCCTCTGTATTATCCAGTGTATCGTATATATACGTTCAGAGATTAAAGTTAAAATAGCTGCAGTAAAACGGGCTTGCCTAAATTCGTATTAATGGTCAGACAGAAGTTTAGCATCTGTAAGGTGGTCGACTAGAGCTTAATTAATTATGGATTCAAACACTTTAGCGAAAAAAGGGAGGATGCTAATGGGGGCGATAATTTAATTGGGTATGTTTTTCCGACAGAATTCTTATAAACTGGTACCATATATGAAGTTTTCCAGTAGTCAGGAAATCATTAATCGTTAAGGCACTTGTTAAAGAGTTTAATGAGAATTGAAGCAACCTCAGCTGAGCATTTCTTTATAGCACAGCCTGGATGAGATTAGGTCCGCATGCTTTTGAGGTGTCTAGAATTTTTATGATAGCATGTACTTGAGAAGGGGTGATTTTCAAATCATCTTATGTGATTTCTGCCCTCCAAGAAAAATCATGCAGGAAGTGGTTTACTGGATCCAAAGTAGAGTTTGAGGCAAATTGACTGGCACGCATGATAGCTTTTTCGGTTGTCGTACAACTTGATTGTTGGATAATAAGGAGATTGCCCATTATTTACTACACTGTTGTAGATTTTCCAGAAATCACGAGTTTCTAATTTCTGCGCTTAAATGCGTTTCCTGGTGGTTTAGGTAATTCTCTCGTAGCTGGAGCTATTTTTTCGTGCAATTACTTCTATATTTTATGAACTTTTGTCTGTTTGTACTGGACTTATGCCGGATAAATTTACAGTATGCATGTTGTCATTGAGCAATTGCTGCCGCACAACTAAAAGTAAACCAGCCCTTCTATCTACAATCATACAACTAGTAATAATGATGATGATAATAATAATAATGATAATAATAATAATGAGAATAATAATATTTCTCCTAACAACCATCCTAACACTAACAACACTCATTATCCCCTCCAAAATAGTCCCCATACAGACACTGTCCCACAATTTGTTGAACACTATGAACAAAATTCAAACTATTTAACTAATACAAGTCAGCAAATTAATATTAATACCAGACCTCGAGCTTTTAATAAAGTACACACATATATCGGCGCTACTTCAACATTAATTAAGAAAAGAATATCAAACTACATTTCTTCTTTTAACAACCATAATTCTAATAATAACCAAGGAACTTCTCTAACCACTTTAATTAAAAAACTTAACTCTAATAATACTCCCTTCTCAATCAAATGGACTATTATAAAAACAGTTAAGTCTTATACTCCAGGCTCTAAGTCATGTCGCCTCTGCACAACCGAAGCTATAACTATAATTACTTCCCCTCTAAGTAACAATATAATAAATTCTAAAAATGAACTGATCTCTTTCTGTAAACATAAGTCCAAATTTAATTATGGCAATTTTGAAATTACATAGTTATTACTTTTACCCTTTATATAGATATAAATTATTTTTTCTTTAACTTTATCGTTTTTCTACTTACTTCTTAATACTTTATAATTAAATAATCCTTTATTTTAATTCTTTATCTCTTCTTTGCATGGCCGGTTTTTATCTGCATTTTCTGTTTTATTTATTTTTTATCTGCATTTTCTGTTTTATTCTTTAAACTTTCCTATCTATCTAATATATTAATATACCCACACTTTCATATATTGTATGTATATTTACTTAAATTTTACTATATGAATTTACTTATTTTTTATTTATTTAATAAAAAAAATATTTCCTTAAATTGCAGATACCGACCATCATGCCCCCTTAAATAGTTTTTATTTTTATTTTTTAATTTTATTCTTATTTTACTTTATTTTATATTATGTATTATATTTTATTTTTTATTATATTTCATTTTTTATTTATTTATTTATTTTCTATTTATTTATTATATATTTATTTATTTATTTTTATTTTCCTTTTAATGTCGTTTAACAATTCTTGCTGACACCTTTTTTTTATAAGTGACCTGTACATTTCAGTTGACCTATATTATTTTGCCCTATATATATTTTCGCGCCTTTAACATTTCCTGTCTGGGTCAGTTTGACTTTTGTTTCCCTTTATTTTATATTTTATATTTAACTTTATCATGTTTTTCTCCTTTCTCTTCTCAGATTTCTTTAATTTATAGTTATGTCTCGGAAGTAGAGTAAAAAGCACATTTTATTTTTCTTTTATTAATATTATTTTTTCCTTGTACACACTTTTTTGTGAATTATTCCATGCATTTCTGCGTTTGGATTATTATGGACCATCTTCTTCCAATTACAGGATTTCTTTGGATTTTACTTGTACAAATGGAAATTCTTTTAACTTTCTTGAAGTTTTACATTTGGATTTTACCGTCACTGGATTTTTTATTTTCCACCAGACTATCCATTAATGTGTAATCACATTTTTCTTTACCATATTCCCTCTGCTTAACTTATTTTTTTTTCAAGTAAGATCTTTGACTTATTTGTTGTTTCATCAAATACTTCTGCATGCAAAATCCGATCCTGCATTTTGCTAATTCCTATCCTCTGATGAGAAGGAGAGTATTTCTTCGAAACTCCGCGGATTAAGGACTATCCATTTATCTAGTGTTTCCTTTTCAGATTAAATATGTTTTTAACTCATTTCAAAGTTTTTTTAACATATTTTATTAACTGTTTGCTCATATTAAAAGCTCTATTTCCTATTTGGTATTATCGAGCTTTTATATCTGGCTGAGATAACTTTATAAATATTAATTCTTTAATATTTATAATTGACTTTAATTTTACTATCTTGGATCATTTTGGTAAATTCAATTGTAATTTTCATTTTATATATATATATATATATATATATATATATATATACGTACATATATATATATACACAATCACACATATATATATACGTACATATGTACATATATATATATATATATATATATATATATATATATATATATATATATCGTTGTGTGTGTGTAAGAATAAGAGTATATTTATTTTTCATGCAATAAAGCTTCTCCAACATGTAAAAATTTCGTTACATTCTGTACTGATTCGTTTCGATATGCAGAACCAATCAGTTATAATAATGTAAATACCAATCCATTTCGGGTCATATACTGTTCAGGAAAAATAGAAGTTCTTTAATTAGAAATAAAAATGTATGAGGATATAATGCCGAAAATACAATGTGCTAAAGTTTTGATTAAATTATTTTTTGGTTTATAGCGCAAAAAGAGTCCCAACGCGTATAGAGGCCCGTAAAGTTGGTTTACGATAAACAAAAGTAAGAAAATACGAGGATGTCTTGACAGCTATGCTGATGAGACGACCATCTATGGCAACACATTAAAGGCCGTAAATAACAATGTTCTATCGAATTCTCTCTCTTCTGATCTTGGGCGCGTGGTATAGTGGGGGAAGAGGTGGCTGGTTACCTTTAATGCATCTAAAACCAAGATCCTATCTTTACATCATAAACGCTTTGATCCCCATCTGGCATCAATTGAAATGGGTGGTTCTCGTCTAGGGGAGGCCCCATGTTTTGATAAGCTTCTGGGTTTTACCTTTACTCCTGATCTGAAATGGAACACGTACATCAAGTATATTGCCAAGGTCGCTGCGAAAATGGTGGTATCCTTCTACCGCTCCAGTAGATATCTCACTACTGATGCAATTCTCTATCTATATAAAAGCCAAGTACGTCCAAGGATGGAGTACTGCTACCACATCTGGGAAGGAGCTTATAAAAACAGCCTATCCGACCTTGACAGAGTACAAAATAGACTTTGTGGCTTAGTGGGGGATGCCCTTTTCTCTTCCCTGCAACCTCTCTCCCACAGAAGAGACGTTGCGAGCCTATCTTTGTTTTATCGTAATTTCCATAGCAAGTGCTTGTCTGAACGCCAACCTCTGGTTCCCCCTCGCCAATCTTTCACGAAAAACACCCGTCTATCTGAAAGCACTGTTAATAATTTTCCCACTCTTTATCTTCTTTCTTAGAAGTGCACGCCTGTGGAACTTTCTTCCACTTGCCGGTTCCCCTCCTTACTTAAACTTGGATGTCTTCAAGTCCAACATAAAAAAATTACTGATGAACCGCCCTTTAAGTAATGAAACTTTATCAAATCTCCAATACTAACGAATAATACAACACTCCCGCATTGATTACTGTACACACAATAACTCTTATCCCCGAGTGGCTTCGGGGCCTTGGTAAACGGTTACCTCCATGTAAAAAAAAGACGTTCTAAAGCATGGATAGGTATACATCTTAATATATATATATATATATATATATATATATATAATTATTTTTTAGTTGTATAAAACTTTATTTTAGCTGTTAAAAAAGGAATACACAGACGAGGACGGAGGAAAAACATTTAATGGAGGTTAGAAAAAAATTATAACTAAATACTGGGGTAGACTTAGTCGATTGAGTTTTATGCTCACTTTTCAAAGCCGAGTTGATGTTTTCTTTATATAAGGAAACAAAACATAAAGGGAGTGCAACTAAAATAAAACAAAACTATCGAAAAGAAAAAAAAATGGGGAACGACTATAATAAACCAATCGTTATACAATAGAGAGGACACGCCTTAGAGACTAATTACGTCCAAATCTTAAAAGCCAATTTCTCTGCTCATAGAGAGAAGGTCTCTTTCAACGGTCGTGAATAGTCTCCAAGATTTTCAAATGAAATAACGAATGGGCATGACTTAGAATAGAAAACGAGTCACTGCTAGAATTCATTGCACATCACGGGTTTTTAAGTAAATGGTCCGTTATAGCAGAATCATACGTATTACTCAAAATACCCACTGGTCGGTAGATTCCATTCCTGATTGGACTCGACTATCAAACACACACACACACACACACACACACACACACACACACACACACACACACACACACACACACACACACACACATATATATATATATGGCGAATGAACCCTATATATATATATATACATATATATATATATATAGGGCGAATGAACCCTATATATATATATATATATATATATATATATATATATAGGGCGAATGAACCCTATATATATATATATATATATATATATATATATATATATATATATATATAGGGCGAATGAACCCTATATATATATATATATATATATATATATATATATATATATATATATATATACATAGGGCGAATTAACCATTTTTCGGGGTCAGCGGCCAACTAGCATCCTGTATGTGTGTGCTGGGGTGGAGAGGCCTCCCATAAGCCGTGGTGAAGGCAACCTTTCTAGGAGAAGAAAATTTCTGATTTAAAAAAAAAATAAAGCGGGAGACCAGTACCTGCAGTTTAACTTGTTGCTGGCTATCTAGCACTTGCTTGTTGCTGGATCTCAACATTTTGAACCGAGAGAGACTTAGCAGTCGTACAAAGCTAAGACTCTGTAACATCTGTGTATCGATGCTTCTTCAGGCATTTGTCTATAAAAATGGTCCTGTGGCGATGGAAGTTATTTTTGGGCTAATGGACTTTAAGGGTCTGAGGGAGTGGCACTCGTCTTACAAGACGTTGCGATCATCACACACACACACACACACACACACACACACACACACACACACACACACACACACACACATATATATATATATGCCATAAAAGAAAAACACTACACCTTTTTTTACAAATAAAATCACATAACTGGATTATGTAGTACGGTTGACATCTATTCAAGGTAACCGCTTCCACCCTCAATCATGCCTTTTCCACACGCGCTGGCGGAAGCTCGGCAAATACTCAGCAGATGGCGATCAGTCTGGCTTTGGTATTGTGGGAGGTTATGTTTGTGATGTTCTCAACGTATGACCATACGAAGTAGTCAAACGGTTTCATGTCGGGTGAAAAAGCGGCCTTTGAGAGAAACGTTAAAAAGTTGTAGCACTCCTTCTTTTTTTTACATAGGCATTACCACATTATCAAGGCCCAGAGGCCACTCAAGGATAAGGGTTAAAGAGTGTACAGTAGAAATTGGTCAATATAGTAATCATTAGTAATGAAAATTTGGTAAATTTGATAACTTATATGGAACGGCTCATCAAGAACTTATTAACTTTAGACTTGAACACAACCATATTGTAGTCAGCCGGAAAGCAGGAAAACGGAAGACAATTCCACAGGCGTGCAGTTCTAAGAAAGAAGCTTTGTTCATGGAATCTACGTTTAGGTTTAGGCACAGATAAAGAGTGGGGGAAATTATTGATAGTGTTTACAGCTAGACGAGTGTTTCTTGTGAAAGTTTGGCGAGGGGGGACCATAGATTGAAGCTCAGTTGAACACTTTCCATGAAAATAACGATACATCAGAGACAAACTCGCAACATCTCTTCTGTGAGATAGAGGTTGCAAGGAGGAGAAAAGGACATCTCCTACGAGGCTACGAAGTCTATTTTGAACTCTATCAAGGCAGGACAAGTCCTTTCTAGCAGCTCCTGCCCAGATGTGGCAACAGTATTCCATCCTTGGACGTACCTGGCTCTTATATAGATAGAGAATAGCATCAGCAGTGAGATATCTACCGGATCGATAGAAAGATCCCACCATTTTTCCAGCGGCCTTGGCAACAGATTTGATATACGTGTTCCATTTAAGATCAGGAGTAATGGTCAAGCCCAGAAGCTTGTCAAAACTTGAGGCCTCCTGAAGACGAGAGCCATTCATTTCAATTGATGACAAATGTGGATTAGAATGTTGATGATGTAAAGAGAGAAGCTTGGTTGTAGATGCATTAAAAGTAACCAGCCACTCCTTTCCCCATTGTACTACGTGCTCATCAGAGGAGAGAGAATTGGAGAGAACTTGGTCGTTTACTGTCTTAGATGTGGTACCATAAATGGTAGTGTCGTCAGCATAAATGTCTACAAATGATGTAAGGATATGATTTGGAAGATCATTAATGTAGATCAGGAAAAGAATTGGGCCCAGGATGGATCCCTGAGGGACACCGGCATTAATACTGTGAGCTTCTGATTTTTGCCCCTCAACTACTACTCTTATGAACCTATCAGAAAGAAATGATTTTATAACTGAGAAGACTTTTCTAGCTATACCATAGCTAGCGATCTTATGAAGTAAACCTTTATGCCATACCCTATCAAAGGCTTTAGATATGTCAAGAGCAATTGCCCTAGAAAGATTGCCACCGTCGAGAGATTTGCTAATCCTATGCGATATAACTAAGGACATCTGCTGTAGATCTAGCAGAACGGAAACCATATTGAGTGTCACTAAGAAGGTTATTTTTGTTGAGATGGTTGATTACTTCTGTATTTAACACAGATTCTAGCAACTTACTCATGACGCACAGGAGACTTATTGGCCTGTACTGAGAGGGGGATGAGCGATCACCTGAATTCTTAAATACAGGGCATACTGATGAGATTTTCCAGGGAGATGGGAAACTATTCTCCTTAAGACAACGTTTAAACAGTTTTGTAAGTATGGGCGCTAGTTCAGGTTGAAGTTTTTTGAGTACAATAATTGGAATACCGTCAGGGTCAGTTGCTTTACTCGAATCAAGGTTTTTGATTAGCTTCGCAACATCACGTACAGATATACGTATATCACATAGCGTGTTTTCTGATACAGGAGGAAATATTAGGGGTTGGCGGTCTTGGTCACAATGGGTAGAATTAGCTGCAAAGTTCTTGACAAAGAGTTTGGCTTTGTCTGATGCTGACGAGATTACCTCAGGTCCATTGATAATAGTTAGGATGGAGCACACGCTTCTGTTCAGGATTCTGTTTGCTATTTGCCAAAACTGGTGGGAACCAAGCCGCTGCTCAGCTACTTTGGACTTAACAGATTGAGCATACAACTCTCTTGCGTTCCTTATTACTTTCTTACAATGGTTACTGGCAGTCCTGAAAACGGCTTTAGTTTCCATACATCTATTACGTTTGAAGTAGTGGAAAAAGTGATTTCTGTGCGCAATGGCAGCAGCACATTCTGGAGAGAACCATGGCTGGCTGTTAGGTTTTTGCTGAAACTTTTTAGAGGGTATGAAATGGTCAATACCTACAATTAACCATTCAGTCAGGTCTAATACTATAGAGGACACATCCTTTTTAAACATGGAATGCAGAGGTAGATCAGATATAAATGTACGGAAGCTATCCCAGTCAGCCTTAGTGTATCGATATACTGTACGATGAAGAGGTACGTCTGGGGACTTATTACATTTCATTTTTATCTTAATTGATACAACAGAGTGGTCGGAAGATCCAAGAGGCGACAGAACAGAAACTGAACATAGTTCAGGGCAAGTTGTGAGAAAAAGGTCTAGTAGGCTCGCATACTGGCCGTCATTATCGGGCACACGGGTAGGTTCCTGAACAATCTGAGTGAGGTCATAGGCAATGGAGAAATCATGACAGAACCTCCCCTCATCATCGGTCTTGTTTGAGTGGGTCAACCATTCGACGTTGTGAACGTGAATGTTAGCTGAAGGATAAGTAGAAAGGACTTGGTCAATTTTCTCAGATATGCTTTGAAAGATAGTAACTCCGCTGTTGTGGGGGCGATAGAGAGTAAATATAAATGCAGTAGTGTGAGCTAAAGCAACCCGGAAGCACATATAGGGTAAGTTAGGATCTTCCCTGGAGATGTCCCTTCCACATGGAAAGCTATCTTTAATATAGGCACATATTCCATGCCCATGGCGATCTTGGGGGTCAGATTTAGAAGTTAAGTTAGAGTATCCTGTAATTGCAAACTCATCTAGGGAAATAGCCTGTCCAATGCCAGTTTCACTTAAAAATAAAAGGTCTGGTTTAGTCTCCTGTAATTGGGTTTCAACCTCTGGAAGGTTAGAACGAAGACCCCTGATGTTGGAGAAGGAGACATGGTAGTAGGGGTCTACGTTGGAAGTTGGAGAACCGGGTTTAATCGTGTATTTTTTCTTGTAACTTGTCATGATGAAATTTTGGAATTTGTGGACTAGGTCGTCAGATTTACTTAGAGCAGGACAGAGAGGGGAAACTAAGAGAGAAAAAGAAACGAAGAATTTTTTTTTGTAGCACATGATAAGGTAAAGCCGTAACAATTACCCACTAGTATGGCATCGAGAGGCCCCACCAGAAGCTACTGCATGGTCCAGATTCCATTCACCAAATGGCAATACAGCAGCCCCAGTACTTTGCACCTGTTGATAGGACAGCCTCCTTAGTGGTTAATCCAAGGTTCGGGTCCCTGACTATCAGGCGGATAACGTCAGCCCAGACAAAACGTTTACCTCCAGCACCCTTACTAGTGACATGGCTACTAGGATAGACATAGAAACAGAAAATTTCCACCAACTCTGCCAACTGTTCGCGCAAAATACTGCCAACCTAGAAAACAGCTTTTTCTTCTCCCTTTGTCAGAAAAATCACTCATTAAAAAATGAGGACTGAGGGACAAATAAGAAGAAGCGAGAGTAACAGGAGCTGCCGATAACGCATCCACAATGCGTTTTCTACTCTCCATAAAAAAAAACAAAAAAAACTATTAAGTATTGTACTTAATAAAAGTCCAACGGACGTGTTTAAGGGAAAGTATGGTGATAGATTCCCCTCTCACGAACTAAAAATGAGTACAATTAGGTAATCTATTTTTGCAATCAACTCGGTAGATAAATAAACATTTATGGACGAGAAAAAAAAGCTGGCATTTAATACAACAGAAATACATAAATTAAATACTGAAATAAAATGTAGTTATTAATATTTGAATCTAAAAATAAAAAGTGCGAATTAGTAGAGAAAATCACTTATCACAACAACACTTCCGTCTCCAAACTTCAAACTAGTGAAGGATTTAACTTTTAATAGCGTTCAGAAGATTTTTTTTTTAAATTAACCGTTAAGAGAAAGCGTGATTTTATTCTGAACTTTAACTAGTCACGTTTTAAGAAACTTATGATATAAAAGAAAAGCAGATGGGGGGAGGGGTTTCTTCCGAAGGTTAGTTTGATCTCTTTGGACTCATGGGCCGGCGTCGAGTCCTGTTGCGACACCCAGTGCCTGCGAACGGCTATGTGATTGCACAATGTTATCACCACACCCTTCAGCACATCTAGGTAGACTTTGGTGTTGACTTTCAAGCCGACTTCGAAGATATGATGTGGCATTATGTGGCCCTCACTTGAAACCAAATAAAAGACCATACCTGTGGCCGGAAACTTCGTTGAACTGTACACTCAAGCGTTGAACTGTCCGGATTTGCATGTTGAGGGTTCTGGCAATGGTCCTGTATTGATAACTTTGATCAGTAAAGAGCATGAGTTGTACAATGTTGAATCTTCGATCTCGCTCGTTGAATATTGTATCACTTTTAGACATGATAGAAAACTCCTATCGCTTTTCGGATTTGCACACAATTCATCAAATAGTAGCTGGTCTGCAAAAAGACAAAACAAAACAAAAAACAAACAAAATACAAAAAACAAAAAAAACAAAACGGTTTTTATCAAAAAGAAAATGGAATCATGTCGTATTTTTCTAGGGTGACAATTTTTTCATTCCGTCCTGTATATTCTATTCCTATTCCGGGATTGAAAATACGCAGTCGCTACTGTTGCCTTTATTCAAATAGTAATTTATGTTTATCAACAGACATTTGCTGTGATTCCATAAAAACGTGCTGGAATGACATTGCGTTATATTGTCTCCTAATTTAAATTGTAAATTGTCAACGATTTTATTGAAAATAGTCTTGTATTTGAGTTGTCTGTTAGTTTCCTACATTTTTTTTTACTCGTAATCGAAACGTGCTATGCGTATCTTTAACATTTCAACATGCGTGCGTTTCAATTTTTCTTTTTTCCTCATCGACAAATATGTGTTGTGTAACGTGATTCATTCTGTCTTCGTTGTTGATGTTTTCGTTTCGTTATAATATTATTCGTTCATCTGCCAGGATCGTATAGGAACTCTGCGTTGTGCACGCACACACACACACACACACACACACACACACACACACACACACACACACACACACACACACACACACCTATTATATTATAAAAATCAAATCGTCTTGCTTGGGCATTAAAACTGTCCACCCGGTTTACAAATTCCGGTTCGAAAAATTCTGCCCATGCATAATAAAATAAAACAACAAAGTCATGAAGGCTATTTTTAATCCAAATTATTTTGCGTTTAATATATGAAAATATATGCAAATATATGCAAATATATGCAAATAAAACAGAACTCTAAATCTGTTTTGCTTTTTTTTATATCAGCATTTTACGATTTTCATTTGTATTTTTAATTGTAAGTTGGAATTGTTTTCAAACAAAATCAACACAAATATGTTTCTGATCTAACGTATTGTAAATATTTTATATACGAGGGGGCGTGCAATAAGTAATGCTCCTGACCCACTTCGAGTTGTCTGCTCTAGCTGAAGTTTTGCATGTGCAATGATTTCTATCTCGCCGAGTTATGTGGCAAATTACAGCTCTGAACTAATTGTGGTTTCTGTTTTACACGTGTTTGAACTGAGTCAGGTGTGATGCGGTTTTTGTATTTGAAAGAACGCAGGAGACTTTTGATGAAATGAAAGAAACTTATGCTGATAATGCTCCATCATATGACCTTGGAAAACGCTGGCATCGTGAATTCAAATATGGCCGGAAGTCTGTGGAAACCGCTCCCAGACCTGGTCGCTTCCCTTCTGCCATTGATGAGGCATCTGTCCGTCAAGGTGAGGCTGCCATTTTGGAAAATCGACGCATTACTATTCGCCAAATAGCCCAAGATGTCAAAATTAGTACAGGATCTGTGGAAACTATCATTCATGACCATTTGCATATGCATAAGGTGTTTGCCAGATGGATTCCCAGATTGCTCACACTATTACAGAAGCGAGAACGCGTCCAGTGCTCGAGGATGAATTTGGAGATATGCCAAGAAAATGAGTCAAAACTTTTCAAAAGACTGATTACACAGGATGAAACCTGGGTCCATCACTATAATCTAGAGATCAAAAGCCAGTTAATGCAGTGGAAGCACTTGGACACCACCTCTAAATAAGGCAAGGGTTCAGCCCTTCACTGGCAAGGTCATGCTCACACTCCTCTGGGACCAGGACGGACTAGTGATGACAGATTTCCTGGCAAAGTACAGGAGCCTATTATGCTTCACTTTTGAGGAAATTCAGGGAAGCTATCAAATTCAAGAGGCGAGGCAAGATCAGCAAAGGTACCCTCCTCCTGCAGGACAACGCTCCGGTCCACAACTCGCATGTTGTCAGATCAGAAGCACGGGCGTGTAGTTATGAAATTCTCCCCATCCTCCCTACTCTCCTGACCTTGCACCCTCTAATTTTCACCTCTTCCCAGCGATGAAGTTGTTTTTGAAAGGAAAGCGTTTCCCAGATGATGCAGCTTTGATTTCTGAAGTCACGTCGTGGTTGGCGGAACAACCGGGGGTGTTTTAAAAAAACGGTTTCCAGTGCTGCATCAAACGATGGGTGATTCGTATGTAGAGAAAGACTAATAAATGTGCCAAGTTTCATTGCTCTACTCTATGGAAAGTGGGTCAGTGGCATTACTTATTGCACGCCCCTCGTATTCTGTAATTCATAGTTTAAAGACGTAAAAAGTACTCAGATACGCTTGCCTAGTCGTTGAAATCTCATTAATAAAAAGAAAATACTTTACTAAAAACAAATAATAACATCTTACTTTTTCTTAGATTAATGGAGTATAACAACAAATAGTAACATAATAACTGTTACCAAAGGCAATAAGTGTGATATCTTATAGTTTCTGGTTGGTTAAGAAAAAAAAAAGAAATTAAGACCATTTAACCGTTAAATCCTATTTCTCACTGTAATTGTAACCACACACAATACCACTTTTAAAAAAAAATATTTTCTTTAGTTTATAACGATTTAAACTATTTTAAGCCTATTTATTGCATTAGATTCTGTAATTGGCAGTTTAAAGACGTTAAAATTACTTGCAAATGTTTATTAATACTTTGAAGATTATGCAAACAATGCACTTCTAAGTCTTGTAAAAACGGGGGAAAGTTATGGCACTTGACTTGTGATACGTGCTTTTGTCCATACTGGCTTTCGTTAAGAGTCGCACTTCTTTGTGTACAAAACTATTAACCGGAAGTGATGTCTGACGTATGTTAAGGTATGTTTGACCAACACTGTATATAATGTAGCGTTTTTTAAAAGATTTTATAAAAATAGAAGAACTGGTCTGTTTTGACTTGGTTTTCACTGTAACATTTTCCCTTCAAATGACGACTGTTGTAAGTTTATTTGTATGCTACAAACGAATATGCCACTAACATTTTAAGCAAATAAGTGTTTGTTCCTTAAATAAAGCAATATAATTTCTTATATTAAAAGTGATGGCCATTATTGTACACACAAGCGTGCATATTTTAGCATAATTAATATACTCACTAGTCCATAGCTGGTTATAACATACACTAATCTAAGGGATCACGGGTAGTCTAATCTAGTATATATATATATATATATATATATATATATATATATATATGTATATATATATATATATATATATATTAGTTTTAGGACGATTAATCGGAATCGGGAATCGGAAAAATTGGAAGATTTAGGAGTATCAGAATCGGTATCGGAATCGGAAAAATTCATGCCTATTTTCCGATTCCAAAACGATTCTTTTAATTGTCTTTTCTTTTATTTGATTTTGTTTGAAGTAAAATCTTTCATTGCTGATAATAATGGCAAAAGAATAAATAATTATTGATTTTAAAATACCAGTACAGCTAAAATCGATAGATTTTCCTCCACAAGTGTATTTTGACGTTTAGGAAAATGTCTGCATATTAAACGTGTTTTTACGAAAATCAGGGAAAATAACAATGTTATAGTTAAATGATTAGAGATTTATGAAGAATTGGAATCAGTAATTGTATTGGAATCGGGAATTTAGTCCAGAATCTGTAATTGTATCGGAATCGGAAATTCATCAGGAAATCGGTAGTTGCGTCTGGATCGGGAAAATATTAGAATCGTCCCATCATAATATATATATATATATATATATATATATATATATATATATATATATATATATATATATATATATGCACGAGTGTGTTTTATATGTATATATTAAATTAAATGAAATTATAAAATGCTGTCGGATTACATATTATACAATACTGCAAAGCTAAAGTTCAAATAAATATTAGTGTCAATATTTACAAACGCGACCTGTGGAAATTCCAAAGGGGACTCATTTGTAAGCAATATATTGATATTGGCATTCTGCAGATTTTCAGCGAAAATGGAGACTTTGATATTATGGTTAAAACTGCAAAAGTATTTATCTACATTTGCAGGGACGCCCGGCGGAGCCCGGCCGTAAAGTACGCTTAAAAATGATATTTTAATTCTTGCAGATTTTGAGTTAATGTTCAATCGATTTTGACATATAAAGTTGAGTTTAAAAATTAAAAATATATATCCATATGACTTGGGTGCATCTGCTTGTTATAGAGTGCTGTATCATCAGCAAATATACCCATCTCGGACACAATATTATCGTATATGACTATCAGGTATAATAATATTCCAAGGATCGACTCCTTAGGCGCTCCCATATTAATGTTATGCTGTGTAGATGTATGGCCTTCAATGACAACCTTTATTTTTATTCTATTTTTAGATAACATTAACATTTTCTTTTCTTAAAAGATAAGGTTATTCTATGCTTTCTTTGAATTAAATATAAAATTTGGTTTATTTCACCTTTTATTCAGATATGGTTTTATTATGTTATTATGTTTTTTATTACAAGACGATTACATTACATTATTGTTGTGCTATTCTTTCATTAGCTTTTCAATATGGCTATTCGATTCTGTCATCTTAATGCTAACGGATAACTATTTACTTTTTCTTAAATGTAGAAATAGGTATTTCTTATATTCTTTTATAATGTTCGTGAAAATACGTTTGTCATCCCAATGTTTCAAACAGACGTATTTCTATTCAAATCTCTTCAGAAATAGACGTACTATTTTATTTTCTTTATATTAAATAATTCTGTTCGTTATTATTTTTTCCATTTCAGTTATAAGTAATAAACATAAAAAATGGAATTGTTCTTTGGCTTGTATTGAAAGACTGGGATATTTTCTTCCATTTAACATAGTAAACTCGCACCAAATAACATTCGAACACTTATTTTTATTACATGTTTTTTATGTATTATGTGCATTGATTCTTTGTTTATTCTAACAAATCATGCTTCTGCTTCTCTTTATATTCCAGAACTGATCATTCCGGATGAATACACCTTAAAACCAGAAGAGATTGTGTTCGTCAGTCTTGTTGTCATTGTCTGGATCATTTCAGTGATCGTATTCATCAAGAAATGGGACAATATTCGTATCCTCGAACCGGTAGAACCCCGCTACCGGCACGCCCCGAAAAACCTGGAAACCATTCGCATAGTGAAGCGAGCCCAGGACAGTGTCATCTACAAAAACTATGGCCGAAAGATGTCGGTGACAATGTTGGAACGAGAGAAGAAAAGATTACAACGGATGAATACACTACCGACCATCGAAATGGAAGAAATCTCGACAGAGATTTGACCCTTAGTCACCGCATCGGAAGAGCACCGATGCGGTGAGGAAACCACGTACATCTTTGTTTAGCCGACATTGCAGTCGATTGTGAAATGTGGGATCGAAATATATAGAAGGCCAGACCAGAATACACGATCGTGTTTTATTTTATGCTGTGTAAACAACAGACTAATATCAGCAAGTTAAAACAGATAAAGCATGAGGTGCCTATAATTAACCTCACATTAATGAAGACGAACGATGAACATTTATTTATAAGAAGGACTCAAACAGTTAATAATATCTAAGAGTTTGCGGATAAATCGATAAAGATCGAACTTGTATACCATTAAAAGTATGTACATATCAATAATTAAAATAAGCCACTCAGTGAATATATCAAATAGAAATAAATTAAATACTATGTAAAATAATATGCAGGAAACTATTTTATAACAGACAAATTTCATGTAAATACAAAAAACAAATCTTCCTGTAGTTAAATTCTATATGTAAAATTCTCCCTATTTTAATGGTAAGTATTGAAGTGGGCTTTGGTTTTGTTAATTGTATTTGCGTGTTCACACAAACATTGTCCATTAATTGCACTGCTTATGCAAAGTAATAAGTAATGCACACCAAAATGCATGAATAAATGTAGACATTATCAGAAAACAATATTATAGTACCGTAAAATGTTATTTTTTTTTAAGTTGTCGAATGGCTTCAATGGTAATATAGAAATAGGGAATACAGTCATTCGTTTACATCAGCGCATATTTAAATACGTCAAACTATTATATAAAAAAAAACCTATACTGATTAAAAATTTAAAAAATTCATATATTATTCAATGAATGGGTATCATTTGTAAATGTTTTCAAGAAGTCTTCCAGGAATAGAAAATAAGTTTGCAAACGGGCAATACCAACATTAACATATTAATGCATAATATTTTATGTCTTAACACGCTTTCTCCTATCTCAGTCTCTTTGACTATAATTCCCATGTCTGACTACATATGAGTGTTGGGATAGAATCGGAAGTGGGAACTGGAAAAAAATCTGATTTTTTTATGGTATCTGCATCCGTATCAGAGCCGGAAAAATGTGTTTATTTCCGACGCATAAAACCAATTTGTACATTTTTTCAACCTAATTTTCCATTGCTGGTACTAATAAAAAATGATGAATAGTTTTGATTCAAAACGATCAGCAGAACCAAAATCGATGGATCAACCAACCTTGTAAAAATATATGTACATATAAAATGGTTTTGTATTGTAATAAAAACAACTTCATACATACATATTTTGAAATATAAAACCGAACCAAAATCGGAATCAATAATTGAATCGAAATAAAGAATTTAGCACAGAATTAGTGATTGCATCACCATAATAAAAAATTGGAATCGTTTCATCAGTATATATATATATATATATATATATATATATATATATATATATATATATACATTAATAATTAACATATGCACACAAGCTAACCTATCTTGTCCTTGTAAAGCTCATCAGTGTGTTTATGAATATATACATAAATATATGTCCCATCATCTCATCAGTGTGTCTCTATAAATATATATATAAATAAATAGTTTATTTTATACTATTTAAAAATTGTTAAACTATTCTTACAAATTCTATTCAAACTTTCCAAGATTAGCGAAAAACTATACATATCTTTATATGGTTAGTTATATGGTTTAATATAAAGGTTTTAATATATTCCAATTGTATTTTCTTACACGCGCACTATTGTAATTTGATTGGAATGCTATTTAATATCTATTTACACTTATACATATATATATATATATGTGTGTGTGTGTGTGGATTTATATATATATATATATGTATATATATGCATACACTTTTATAGCATTTCATATAAGAACATGTATGATATAAAGTAACATAATACATTAAGTATATATTGGCAGCAAATCATTATTCCAGCACATCTGATTGAACACCGCAGAGTTAATCTTTTTTTCCGAACTTTCTGGATATCTTTTAGATTTGCGAAACGGTCTTTTTAATTCCGGCAGGCATATTATATAGGCTGGCGCCCAAAAGTTGTTGTTCGGACATATTTTTCTCAAGCGCTTTCTTTCGGTGCAATCGATTATCGTCAGGAGCAATTGTTGTTGTTTTCTTTTCCTTTTTTTTCCTTTGAGGCTTGCTGTATTTATGATTAATTTTTTAAAAGGTGGTTGCAGGAGGGTTGAAGACGAATTATTTTTATTTTATTTTATTTTTAGTTTCAATTTTCATATTTTATAGTTTATTGATTTAGTTTTGTGTTAGTTATTAAATACTGTTCGTATATATGTTCCGGTGTTAAATGAGATCAGGTTTAAAAAGAACTTTAGTTTTTTTTTTATAAGTATGGCTTCTAGTAATTTTAGTCTTCGTGTGCAGTTGTTAAGATATCGAATTGTAATACTTTTAGTTAAGATATTTCTCATATGGGACGATTGTAGGTTTTATTGTTGGATGTTGGGTGTTGTCTTATGGCGCTATTGTTAGGTGATACGTCGGGGGAGTGTTGTTGTTGTGTGGCCTATGCATGTATTTTATGAGTTTTTAGAGTGGTTCGGAGACATTCTTAAAAGGGGCAAATAAATTCATACAGTACATTAGTTTGGTGTTAGTATTGCTATTGTTTTTAATTATTAAATTGGAAGTTTAAAATTTAGTATAGTATATTATTAGTTTAAAATTTAGTATAATATATTATTAGTTTGATCTTTTTGCTTTAGTCAGTCTGGTGTATCTTTTAATTAGGTTTTTTATTATTTTTTCATCTATTTTGTAGTTAGTGTGTTCTTGTTTATTTTTAGTATATATGATGGAAATTTTATTGGTATTTTATTATTTATGTTTTATTCATAGGTGAATTTGAAGACGGGGTGTTTTTTCCATAGGGATACCGGCCGAAATTAAAAACACCGCTCAGCAAATGGAAAAAGTATCCCAAAAGTTCGGAAAAATGAATGACTCTCTTGAGTTCAGACGTGCCTAAATAATATATTAAGTCTCTATGTATGTGGTATTTACTTCAACAGTGTTACAAATCGGAGTAGATTTTAGTTGTAGAGTTAAAGTGTAGGAAACAAAAAATAGTCAGTCAGCTGGCATTGTTCAAGATCGCAACTTCTTGTGGCTCGATCACCATAGAGCGTCTGAATTAACGTTAAGCTTTATTAATGTTAAATATTTATTTCCTTTTTTGCGGTTGATGGTGACCTAAGGATTCGGGTCCTCCTCAGCGGCAATCATCAATTTCTGCGCTGCTAATTGCAAAAGCATGAAACACTAATGTTATTTATTTATAATTTATAATCAATATATATATATATATATATATATATATATATATATATATATATATATATATATATATATATATATATATATATATATTCCACGGCCAAACAACGTCGCAACCCACAACAGCCATGACAATCAACGAACCGGAAGTCCAAGACTCCAGTTGACCGCGTCCCTTGTCGAGACGAAGTAGGTTTATTTCACCGTCGTATTTCGGCGCAGTTTGCTTGATCTGTGTTGGTTAATAGAATTTCTTGTGTGCGGCGCGTTTGCTCAGTTGGTAGAGTGCATGCCTTGCATGCAAGAGGCTCGGGTTTCGAATCCTGAGTTTGGATGTGTCTAACTGATGAGCACAAATGAGGGCGAAATTTGAGTCTTGGACTTTCTGTTCGTTGATTGCCATGGCTCTTATGGGCTGCGACGTTGTTTGGCTGTGGAATTTATTATATATAATCTCTTTCATTCTGAAAAAAATATATATATATATATATATATATATATATATATATATATGCCTGCCGTTTTGTTCATGAGTGAATTTGAAGACGGAGTGTTTTTCCCATATGTATACCTGCTGAAATTAAAAAGACCGCTCAGCAAATGGAAAAAATATCCAAAAAGATCGGAAAAATGAATGACTGTTGAGTTCAATCAGACGTGCCTAAATAATTTATTAAGTCTCTCTATATATAGTATTTAACAGTGCTACAAATCGGAGTAGATTTTTGTTGTAGAGTTAAAGTGTAGGAAATAAAAAGTCAGTAATATATATATATATATATATATATATACATATATATATATATGTTTGTGTGTGTGCGCACGCGCGCGAGATAGATAGATAGAGAGAGAGAGTGTGTTTCTCTGGGTTAATACGCACCGAATTTCTCGTATTAATCGTTTACATGATGTCGTTTCTTACAGCCACTCAGTTTTGTGTAAAGTAACAACACCAATTAATCACAATAGAAAATGACATTGCATTTTGATATTCAATGATACCAAAAAAGTAATAAATCTCCAAACAAGTCGAAAGCTCTATTATATATATTTTATTGTAACGAGTACATTCTTTCTTGCCTAATATTTTACATAAGAACATAATTATCAAAGTAGAATTTAAAGTGAGGCTTTTAATTTCAATTTTCTCTAGTATTGTTTTGAATTGCATTATAACAAAACTAGCAGGACCCGGGTGCCGGCGTTGCTCGGTGGGTGTATGCCCCCAACCACACTTAAAATAAAAATAAAACTACGTTTGTTAGTGGTTGCCACTTAGCCCCATTAAAAATGCGGGTACTGACGCCCGTGGCCAAAATAGATGGACCGTGCCGAAGTACCGACGCATTTCATATATATTTATATATTGAAGTTATTTCAAATAATAGCGTCTTTTGTATTATGATTTGTTCCGAAAAAAATATGTTGCGGAAATAAGATTGTTGACAAAAAAATAAGTTCGGTTTATTTCGTACAATAAACTTCCGTATTTGTTTCTTTGTTGACAAATTAATAAAGAAAAACGCAACAGTTTGGGCGCAAACCTCTTCAATTTAGTCACGAGTAAAAATGTTCAATATAGCCATATTAAAATTCCGTATGTTTTTCTTCATACGCATCATAATAAAAACGCATATATTTGGAAGCTAACGTCTTCAATTTAGTCACGAGTAAACATTTTCAATATAGCCATAATAAAATATACCAATAAATGTCATAAAAGCATCCAATTTAAACCAAACAATGCCTTTGCACCAACTCAATGATGAAAAATAGATGCCTGTGAATTGACATTGTTCGATGCTTCTATCTATCATTTTTCTTGGTGTACGGAATCTACAGGAGTGAAAAAGTAATGTATTGCTATGTAACCGATTGGATTTAGTCTTGTAGCACACATGTCAAAGTCCTTAGCATTGTACTATTCATCACGTTCACTTTCATTAGTAAGATCTTTTGGTTTGTCAAAAGACCTAACTGATAAATGGATAACTATCTTTTCTGAATTTGACAATTGAACTTTTGAAAAAAAAAATAAGGATCGGAAATAAATGAAAATATGAAAAAAGTGAACTCATGTCTACTGTATATATATATATATATATATATATATATATATATAGTCTGTAGAGTTTAGTTTCCTAGAAGTACATCCAATGAAACAACATGTGTCTACCAAAATATTGCTCAATGAGTGAACAGAGCAGGTATATTAATTTTATTTATACAAACATTAATGCCATTATTGTTTGTATAAATAAAATTAATATATATATATATAATATATATATATATATATATATATATATTAAGTCGTCCATTATTTATCCTGTGTTTTACTGATATCCATTTTAGATAAATGTATAATATACTGTCTCTTATATGTATTTTAGATAATAGCATTAACACAACTATTTATGTGTTTGTCTTGTCAATAACTGACATGGCGTGCCTACGAAATATTAATACGTTATCCTTTTCAGTCAGATGTAAAAACTAATTCATTATATAATAGTTTTTAAATGTATTTAAATGTACTAGTTTTAGTGCGTATAACCCGAGGCCGAATAACTTCCAGTTGCAGAAAGTATTGGAAATCCGACTGATAGTATCGTATTACGTAATGAACTGACGTGCTTGAAACTGCACGTTATTAAAAAGCTAGAACTAAACATGTAACACGGTAGTCTACTTATAGAACGTATGCGTTAAAGCCATAACTAAGTGAGGACAATTATAGAACGTATGCGTTAAAGACATAACTAAGTGAGGACAATTATAGAACGTATGCGTTAAAGACATAACTAAGTGAGGACAATCAGAGAGATTTTCTGGGAGCGGTTATGTTGAAGTTCTTTATAGTACGGTAACCAGAATTTTCAGTCGAGTTGCAATAAAATAAAAAAATCGGACAATATAACGAAGGTGTAAAACGTTGGCTTGCATAATTAAGCATAGAAATATGTCAGTTTACTTGATGTATTGCACTCATGAGACATAACTGAGTGAGGACAATTATAGAACGTATGCGTTAAAGACATAACTAAGTGAGGACAATCAGAGAGATTTTCTGGGAGCGGTTATGTTGAAGTTCTTTATAGTACGGTAACCAGAATTTTCAGTCGAGTTGCAATAAAATAAAAAAATCGGACAATATAACGAAGGTGTAAAACGTTGGCTTGCATAATTAAGCATAGAAATATGTCAGTTTACTTGATGTATTGCACTCATGAGACATAACTGAGTGAGGACAATTATAGAACGTATGCGTTAAAGACATAACTAAGTGAGGACAATCAGAGAGATTTTCTGGGAGCGGTTATGTTGAAGTTCTTTATAGTACGGTAACCAGAATTTTCAGTCGAGTTGCAATAAAATAAAAAAATCGGACAATATAACGAAGGTGTAAAACGTTGGCTTGCATAATTAAGCATAGAAATATGTCAGTTTACTTGATGTATTGCACTCATGAGACATAACTAAGTGAGGACAATTATAGAACGTATGCGTTAAAGACATAACTAAGTGAGGACAATCAGAGAGATTTTCTGGGAGCGGTTATGTTGAAGTTCTTTATAGTACGGTAACCAGAATTTTCAGTCGAGTTGCAATAAAATAAAAAAATCGGACAATATAACGAAGGTGTAAAACGTTGGCTTGCATAATTAAGCATAGAAATATGTCAGTTTACTTGATGTATTGCACTCATGAGCTTAGAATTTCACCGTCCAGTACGGATTTTCAACATCACTATTTAAGCATAAACACCTTATCCGAACGTCGATAATATATTTTTAACCTCACCTAGAATCATTGGTCGTAGAAGCAACATATATTATCAGTATTATATTGTATTCACAACGTTTAAGTCGATGTTACTTCAAGCCTTCTTCAGATGTATCTTGTCGAACTCGGAATTCTTCAAGTATCTGTAGCTTGTCATCATGATGGTCCTTGGGTGTCATAAGATTCTTTAAAAATCGAAGAATATTTCTGATTTGATGAACCCTGTTCTAGAAATTATTACATTTCGCACACATAAAAAATAATACATAAAATCAGAATCAGAATTTCATGTATAGTTTTAAAAATGTTGTCATAACAAACATCCTCATTTATGACTCGTCTTAATGGGTGAAGTTCTAGAATGTACTAATATTTAAGTGTTTAACAACCGGAAATATTGAAACTAATAAACCTGCAGGTTTGAAGAAAGCCAAAATTAAAGATACCCAGAGAACAAAATTAAGACGTGAATCTAATGTTATACTTTCATTCAAATGTTTAGATAGATTGTATTGAATTGCATCGGGTTTGTGTATCTATATTTGAAAATAAAAATAAAACGAGGAACGATATTAAAATATACTATTTATATAAAATATCTTAATAGAGAAGTTTAACTCCGTGAGAAATTTTATTTCTAAGCTATCTTGTGATATAAACACGCTGTTTCTTTATTTCTGCCTGCTTGTCAGACCGTAATGGAAGTGGACAGAAGTGTATGTACCAATATTTAAAAAAACCTTTCTTTGTTGAAAATTTTTCAGCGAATTTGGAATTAATAAGGACAATATTATTAACAACTTTCAAAACATTCCCATCTTTGGACAATACTTGATATATTTGCTTATATAAACGAATCCACGCAACAAATATGAATAAAAAAATTGATTATTTAAACGTGAATTGAGGTTCTTGATAAGATTGTGACGCGTACAAGGTATGATGATGTAAGTATATTATTCATTCGGTTATCTAAGAGATTATGAATACACGATGTAGTTTTTAGAGATTCGAATTGGCGACGTTACCGACGTCCGTACAAAATGCTTTTTTTTATATAAATATTAATACTATTATACTAACGTATGAAAGGATTTTTATAAACGTAATTTTACTGACACAGTTAAGAATGACAAAATAAATTTGACAAAGTTATGGTAGAATTACTTTTTGCAAAATATATGTAAACATTACAATTTTATAAACATATGTTGGAAATAGTATTTGACAAACGAATGTAGGAATCACCATTTTATGAATGTGTATGAAAGTTACCGTTATACGTAAGTATGTGGAAATACTATTTTACAAAACATGCAAAAATTAAGACCTAACATTCTGTATATATATATATATATATATATATATATATATATATATATATATATATATATATATATATATATATAAACAGGGTGACCCCAAAAAACAAAAGCTAAATGGAGGCCATCTAGAACATATCCTGAACGGAGAAAAAAAAGGCCAAATATCCTTGTGCTTTGATGTGATGTTTTGAATATAATAAACTAGTTATGACCAAAGGGGCCTAATTAGAGTGGGGGCCCATTTTCTTTGGGTCACCCTGTATAACAACATTTACGTGCATACGCGTGGATTGCATTTCACATGGGTATGCAGAAATGTTGTTTTGCAGACGTGTGAAAGTAAGAAAGAAAGTTATAGATTTATGTTAGAAGTAATTCAGACATGAAAGAATTATTTTACATGCATATGCAAAAAATATTATTTCGCAGCTGTGTATGAGAAATATTATTTAGAAATGTACATGACGGATATTAATTGACAGGCGTACATATGAAATACTATTTTCTAGCTTATGTAAGAATAATCATTTTACACTTTTTTGTAAAGAAGTATAATTTTACCTACACATGAATGAATTATACATATATACATTTTTTTATCTATAGAATAAATACAATTTACAGTATTTATGTTAAACAGGTTATCATATAGATATTTGTAAATTTGATTATTTCCATATCTATGACATACATGCACTTAGGGGATATTACTTACATACCTTTAAAATATGCTATTTTGCCTATACCTTTACTTAAGACTAATCTGTATGAGTATGAATGAAGCTGACAAAATATAATATTACATAGTACATTTTAATATTATATAATAAATAATAGTAATAAAAATCTATTTCATTTACGTACATGTAGAAGAGAGTTGATACATATGTAACGGATTCATTCTTTTTGCAATCTATTATTCTTATCTTTCAGCGAATCAATCATATGAACGGGTAAAATTATAGAGGAATGAAAGGCGAATAAAAGAGGTAAAGGTTATTTAAACAGTTTCATATAATTAAACATAAATTTGTAGTTATTAAAAAATGGCAAGTGCGGACTTTCTTTTTGACGCAAGTATATATGTATGTGAGTTCGATCCCTTGTTAAGAAGAAAAACAGTGCTCGTTGTATTACATATATATATAATAAGCTCAATAGGCATATATATCCTAGAGCTATTTTGATATTTAGTAAGGTTATTCATAATTTATAATTAAAATTAAAACATTAAAAATCGGTTTTATAAAAAGGAATACAACAAAACATTAACTTTGTTGTGTTCCTCCTTATGAAACCGATTTTTAATTTTAATTATAAATTCTCAATCATCTTACTATATATATATATATATATATATATATATATATATATATATATATATATATATGAAGTTATCCACATACAGGATCGAGACCCGACCGCCCAAACGACAGTTAAGGTTTCCCAACAGTTCGATGGCGACACATATGAGAGTGAAAAGTGCGATCCTTACCGGGACATCAAAAGAGGTTGACAAAAGTGGATTGAAAATGATGTTGACGATGTGAAAAAATAAATTCTGGAACACAAAAGATCGTTCCTTGTAATCGTGCCACTCCTGTCTACGTAACACTTAAAAGTATTAGCTTTTTTTATTTAAAAATAGGAGGATTTATTTCTTGGACGACGCTCGTTCATAGTCTTGATCTCCGACTTCATTATTTCTTTTTATATTCACCGTTATTTCTGAAACGGCATAATCGCGTTGACACACCGGTTCTCGTCAGATCACCGAAGTTTAGCAACGATGAGCCTCGCCAGTATTTGGCATATAGGGTATGAGTATAGGGTTCTTGTTGGACAGCTTAGAACGAGTATGAACGGTGGATGATAATATCGAATACACGAGGATTTGTTGCAAGTTGAGGAAAGAAAGGAAAAATACTTTTGTGCTTTGTATTGACAAGAGGACGGTTTAACACTGTCAGTTTTTTTGTGTTTTTTTTGTTTTGTTCCTTTTCAATTTTAGGTTTGTATTAGATATTTTCTTTCTATATATTTTATTTCTGTAGCATATGTTAAAAAACAAATATGGTATCCGCCAATAATTTAAATAAACTATTTTAAGCAAGAAGAAATTGTCACCTACCTTCGTTTCTTAGGTCTCTTTTTTTTTCTTTTTGTGGATACTTGTGAATATTTCACGGGTCAATGTGGCTAGACGTTGAATAACTGTTATTTGAACGTTGATATCTCAATCAGTACATAAGAAAGGGCAGTTTTTAGCAATACATATAAACAATATCAAGGTAATACATATGTGAAATTTCATGAATACCGTCCTACAGACTCAAGATGTAATCTTAACTTAGAACAGGCGTCAATTCTACCCTTCGTTAGGCGACACTGTATCTGTCTCAACAGCGCGTCACACATAATGTTTATTTACTCTTTTTAACCCCAAACAATAAAAATTGCAACTTGGTCGTAAAGAGTTATTATTTGGGATCATGCAAAACAGGCAAGTGCTGGGGTTGAGCAAAGAGACGTTTGCTTACATTGTATTTAAAATCAGGAAATATAGGAGGTGCTTTCAATAATCTTCATACATTTTTCGTATGGGTACTTTTATTGAGAATATGCACATTAAACACTAGTCTCCTTCGAAGTAACCTTATCTGGCTGCAATGCACTTGTTGCACCGTTCGAACAACTTTCAGAATGCCCCATTGAAATTTACTTTTGCGAGCGGGCTCGTCACAGTCTCTTTCATCTCCTCAATTGTCTCATAACGACAACCCATGAGGTTTCACTTGAGCTCAGCAAATACCCAAAAGTCACAGAGGGTAAAGTCTGGAGTATAGTTAGGGTGAGGAACTGGTTTGATGCCCATGTTGGTCAAATAGTCTGTGACAAGTATGGAGTTGTGGACTGGTGCATTTGCACAAATCTTCCCCATCTTCAGTTTTCGCGATTAATTGTGATTACAGTTGCTACACTGACATCAAACTGTGCATTTATTGTGTCTATGGACACACGATGGTGCTTACCCATGAAATCCTTTATTTAATCAATCAACTTTGGTCTTCTGACCTCCGTACTCCCCCAACAACTCTCATGATCCCTTATAGATTCACTGTGTTCCTTGAATCTCTTACCCCACTAAAAAACTGATGCTCAATTCATACAAGATGGTCCAAAAGCAATCTTAAGGATTCCATACATTTCTGTGGCAGAATTTTCAAGTAGAAAACAAAATTTTATTTCATATCGTACTTTTAAAGTGTCCTCATGTCCAGATAGCATTATAGAAATTCTCCAGCTGTTACACTCAGGCTTTAGTAGGGTGTATTCCGGTTCCTGCAGTAGCTGTTTATTTGAACCTGAAATCATAAAATTTATTCAGTCATCACATAAGATTTAGAGCAATAACACACTGAATTCTGTTTTAGAGTCTACAGCAATTTAAAATTCCTATACAAAAACACGTCTGGAAATTTATTAAAGGATTCTTGTAGCAGGAAATCTAAAGTCTAGCAGTGAGAGGGAAGAAAATATAAAGGTATATGTCTTTCCAGCATGTAAGGATCTGCATAATAAAGAGTTGGAATTTTGCTGCTTGTTGGATTAGTCGTTGAGGAGTCACAATTTCTATTAGTTTATCAAAGAATACTCCACTAAAGTATTTGTAAAACGGGCACAGGGATCCAACATTGTGGCAAGGGGACAGAGGATAGATGTTATCCGATAGTGTGGAACCTATAAGATTTGAGACTGTTTTTTTTTTTTAAATCTCTGTCTAAAGGTGAAAAACAAAATTACCAGCCCAGATTAGGTAATAACACTTCATGCATAGGTGAAGTTTGCCTTTGTAAAGATAAATGATACTTTCAGTGGGAAGTAATTTGTTACCCTTACTTGAGAACCCACTTTTTTTTGCAACTGTCTTGGCAATGTCCTCAAATAAAATGGCCTTAATGCATATTGAATGTAAAGCAAAAACATTTGAACGACGCGATTTTATTTGTCATGGCATTCGTTGGTTGAGAAGATTTTTGGAGTTGCCATCCATTTAAGTATGACGTTGCTTATGATGCAGTTTTAATTATCCATTTTCCTAAGAGGTTACAAACATGCAAATTTAGTGGAAAATATGCTGAAATTCTCTGACATCCGCGGTTGGGTTTTCCGGAAGTATGGCATGTAGCTGAATCCTTCTCGAAGCCATCCAATCCACCCAGTGTTTGCTGTCAACAGCACATTTGTATATCTATTTAAATTGAGTTAAGATGTTTTTTTTTCAGTGAAGACTACCCATGCTATATGACATCTCCAAAGACAATCATAGCTTGAAAGAACTTGTTGCCTATGCTAACCTAGATATATTTTGTTTTACGGCTTGTACAGATCAACATATTTTACTCCAGAATCCCAACATAAACTGAGTATTACACATGGTGGGCGAGTTTCTTGATTTTTCTAATGTGGTTGTCCTTATTACTGGTTGTAATTACAAGAGACTTTTCAAATTATTATTTATTCAACTCAAATGAATCAGAGAGGAATTGAGAAGTTCATTGTTATGATAGTTAAACTTATGTATTCATGACCTGACAATTAAATTTCTCTGTTGCGGATAAAGTGTAAAGTTATAAGCTAGCAACCCGGCTATGGACGTGCGTCAGAAGCAGAGATGCATCATTGAACTTCTATTTGTACCTGCAAGTAAAACGGCACTTAAGACACCCTGTTTCGGCTGATGATATTTATCGAGGTAAGAAAACTACATTAATCAACCGTATAAAATACAAAATTATAGCCAAACATTATGATATATAAAATACTTAGACAAGGGCTACTATTTAGTTTTATATTAATTTAATTAACTGCTATCATTGAAAATAATTGTCAAATATAAGCTACTAGCATTTCAGCCCGGCGTTGCCCGGGTGGTTGGATATGTCTGTTGAGCAAAAAGCAAAAACAATGGGTAGTAGGAAGGTAGCCCTGAATCCGTACAGCGAAGGAGGAAAAGAACGGGGAAATACCTGACGTCTTTGCTGTTACTATCACCGCCAAATCGGAAGTGACTTTTGTTTTAATTAAGGCTAGACAATCCAAAGGAGAGTATCTTTAAAAAATATCGGCGAAAAAGCGACCCCCCCCGTAGAAAACTGCCCAGTTGAAGGTGAAGATATTAATATTTTTATCCAATTTTTCGATATTTGTTGTCTGAAAGGTCGAACTTAAAAACGATACTGATCTTGTAAACATCCATTACCTCTGTCGAAAGTTTTAGGTAGACATGCAAACATACATATATTTATATATTGGTAACTAAATTTTTTCGATCCAAACCGATGAAAAAGCTTGCCCTATCTTTGAATACCCTTTATGTAAAATTTCAAATGTTTAGACCAGAAAATTTCTGAGTAATTTGGTAGAAACCGCAGAGGTCAAATTTTGAAAAAACTTTGACCTCGATTATGACCCCTTAAAATTTATTGTTTTGGGCTCAAATCAAATTATTAAGTTAGATCCATTTCCAAGGAATCTATGTCTAAAATTTCAAGAGTTTAGACCCAAAACTGTCGGAGAGTTCTCAAAGGTCAAATCGTTTAACTTTGACACCTTAACAGCCAAATTTCTGCCCGAAAATCAACTACAAATATTTTGCCAAATCTCAGTACCCCGTATATGAAATTTCGAGTCTGTAGACTTAAAATTGACGGATTTATTGCATAGGAAAATATACACACACAGACACACATATACACACAGACACGTTCACTTATATATATATATATATATATATATATATAAATCGATGGATAGATAGATAGATAGATTAAACAAAAATATATACGTATACATAAACATATATGGAAACAATTTTGTGTTTACTGTAAACTTTTTACGCAAATATTATGTAAGTATAAATCATGTAGAATATCTGCATGAATATAATTACACGTAATAGTTAACTAAAGATGTTCATCCCATAAGAAAACCAAAACGAAAGAACCAATAGGGAATTAAAAGAATATGCAAATTAGCTAGATCTTTTGCTAGTGAATGCAATTCCAGAACCCATATATAAGAAAATTGTATTTTCTTTTTAAATAAATAGAAAAGAGGGTTTTTAATATGAATATCAATACACACAAAAGAAAAACGAATTTATAGGAGTATAGATAGATTAGCTAAACCATCTAGTTTACTAATTTCCTACATACCAAAGATGTAAAGAAATATTTAGTTTTAATAGGGAAACGTAATAACATTCTATATTTAATGAATATTCCTATATATTTTTATTGATATTTAAAACAAATGCTTATTAGCCCTAATGACACACACACACATACATATATATATATATATATATATATACATATATACACACACACACACATATAAATATATATATATATATATATATATAGGACGCCCCGCGTTGCATGGTCGGTCGTAAAATAGGCTTATATTTTATACATTCATTAATGCAGATTTCGTATGTAATATTAAAAAGCCAATTCTCAGTTGATTATGATGTTGTACCTAATGTGGTAGTAATTTCAAAAAACAAAAAAATCTTGTGTGCTATGGGTTACTATCGAAAAAGAAACATACAATATAGCTCTCCAGACTTATCCGTTAGCGTATGAACTAAATTTATATTAAGATGAAAAGTGCAAAGAATAATGTTCTTTAACGTACAACTTTTGATTAGCGCATACGCAAAAATGACAACGGGTAGAGTTGACTTACGTCAGGCCAAAAGCAATGTTTATTTTTAATGTTAACCTCTTGGCAGCAGTTGTATTAGGTAAAAAAAAAATCGAAATCATGCTATAGACCAAATACCCTCTGGATCAAATTTTAAATCTGTTGAGCAAATATTCATAGACGAGATTGGTAGAGTCACGTTTATGTTTGCAATAGCATATCAGATGCATTTACGTGTATCTATAATACATTTTTTTGCCCGTCGATGAGCACCGCTTGGATTTGAACGTGGAGATCGAAGACCCTCAATTTGTTTTACATGAAATATTTCAACTTTTTATGGCCCCCTATTGGTTCTGTGATTTACTGTTAACCCGAAAGATACGTTAAATGAAATTAGATATATAATATAAATATCTTCGTTTAATTATGTTAACGTAACTCCGTAGCCGATGATGTAGCTGTGCGAGGTTTCAATTCTGCCTGACTCACATCAATTCTCGAGTTAGTAGATTTACAACAGAACCCGATATCATGATAATATTTACTTTTCGCAACGACACACCAATAATATGAGGCGTCGCTTTCTGGTCGTGAATAATTATCGAATCTACTATCAACCCCAGCACCAGAGCCCAGTTTGCTGAAAGCCAAAAAACGAAATGGCCTATGCAGTTTTCGGCCCATCTCAGTATTTAGGTATTCTGATGCGTAACGATTCATGCCAGACATTGGACGCCAAGTATAGGAATGAAAAGCGGGAGACTGCTCTGACGTTGGAGCGAATTCTCCAAGCTATTGTGACCTAATCGCCTATAATTGCCGAAAATTACCTCAGAAGGGACGAATGAGAGCTAAGCTTTCATTTATGTAAGCGATCCCTGGATACCAGCGGAGTGCCTTGCCGGTTAAAAATGGTTTGATCGGTGGTACAAAATACATGAAGATAAAAACAATTTCAGTAACATTAACGGTGACATTGTTTTGTGAATAGGATTGTTGTGTGTTATTGGACAATTCTTGATCTTCGAAGCGACCTTAGGTGAAGGTCGAGGTTTGCCCAGCATGGGAAAACGGATAATGGAAAAATTTGAAGAGAAACTATCTAATTAATATGCAAAGCTGATGTGGCCAATTAGCCAATCAAGGCGAATCAGATTATGACGTAATGAACCGGGATTGATTTGATGAAAACCTCGGGTCCGCCAAACCTCACCCACACCTTCCTTTAAACGGAGCCGCAGATCGGTTTCCGAGTCACTTGTCTATTGCAGCTGTAGTCGAGTCGCCACAGTTAAGTCCCTCACTACCCGTGCCACACACCTCCGTCCCCTGACTCTCCGATATTAAAGGTCGGAATCGGTTGTTGAATAAAAAGTCCAGTTTGAATTACTATTGAGTAGACGCTGGTGAAAAGACGATATTGCATACATTTTTATTTTATTTTTCTCCTGTTTATAACTGTACAAAAATGACATTTTTCTTGTAATCAGAATTTATTTTAAGAATTTATATATACAAACGAACCCAAGTTTGCGTACGAGTCGGTTATTCGCCGCTTAACAACTTGTGAATTAACTTGTAGAGGAATGATCCCAGATTGAAGTAATCTCTTTCAGCTAACAGCCAGCAAGAGAAGAGACTAGCACACCTAAAGGTGTGCATCCGGCTAGCGGCGCGTGTTTCCCTGGAGATTTTGAGTTAAGTAATTTGGATTTGGAGATTTTTTTCTTCTTTGATGTTTAACCTTATTTTTCTTCTTTGCGTGTTGAGGCACGAAACACAGAAATCTCACTCCAACCTGTACTCTTAGAAGCAACCGAGACCACGATATAGGACCTTCGTGAGTATTTGAATCCGAACCACCTAGGACTACATTTATGTACGGGTAAACATCGCGGTATTCCTCGTGCTATATTTTACATACTGACAGGGGCTGGGTCTTCGTCGTGTTATACTATTAAATATCATTCGATGTCTATGTTGTCATCGTATCTAAAAATGTGAAAAACAAAGCATCAGCAAAACTTAAATTTTATTAGTTCTTTTCAATATAATACTTCAATGTTGCTTACTTATATGCATGATTTAATATCATTATTTTTATTGCTTATCAAAAAAGTAAGCAACTACACTGCGCCATATTTAACATGTATGTTAAATTAAATAAGTACACATTTATTCATATGAAAATAGCAAAGTGCAACAAGCAATATTAATATAAAAGAATATGAAACGAGCAAGGCGCCCGGCATGAACCGGTCGTTAAAATATGCTTAAATATGATGTTTTAATATATTTATTATAGAATATATTCTCTACTGATTCTTATATTGCACCCGATACATAACAGTAGTTTCATTATTAAAAATATATTACTTAATTGTAACCAGCTAGAATCGAAACCAAAACCTCTAGCGTTCAAGCGATAGTCGTTATCGTTAGAGTTATAAACAGGCAGATAAGAAATCGTTAACACATAAACGAATATTTCACAGCCGTACAAGAGCATTTTAAGTTACCTCTGTCAAGTTCCATATTTTTCAATTTTGATACTTTAGCAGCTATTTTTACCGGCTTATATATATATATATATATATATATATGTGTGTGTGTGTGTGTGTGTGTGTGTGTGTGTGTGTGTGTTTCTCTAAAGCCTCTGAATTTGATGAAGAGGCGACTAAAACTTGCTGCTATGGTTTCAAATCATCTGAAATCACAGCAAGGATAGACTTGATTTCAAATATTTCTCATATGTTATATCTTCCCTCTTTTGGATATAAGGTACAATTATGAATATCTCCCGTATCAAATCATCCTTATACACTGTAAAATTTACTTAATGTATACAAATCAAAGAGGAGAGATATAACACATGAGAAATATTTGGAATCAAGTCTCCCATTCATTAAGACCAGAGGTTTTGGGAAAATATCAGATATTTTGTAATTCGTATGCAAAACGAGGCAAACAAATTACTATGATTGAAAAATATTTTTGATGTAGAAAAGTGCCAAAACTAGGCTCTTGATGCTGGATGATCCTCTGAATGAGCGACATTATGGGCAAACGTCAGTATACAATTCAGGTCATTAGCTTTTCAACGAGCCTTCATTTCTTAAATTGTGATAAATAATTGCTGAGATTTGGAACATGTAAAAGTGCCCAAAAATGGTGGTATATCTATTGATATATCTACACTGGTTGCCACATTGAATATTGGAATTCTAATATCTTTGGTTCTATGGGGCGAAATTAAATAATAATTTGCAGGCTTTTAGAAGATTATAATACTATTTAATGGTTAAAACCTCGTGTAAATTAGTAAAGAAAAACATATTTTCAAACCAATAAAATATGCCCAAATTTGCCTACATTTGTATATATAGTGTCCTGTAAGCTAGTTTCAAATTAGCTAATTCGGTTTTCTCTCCTGTGGCCTTGCCAAACCATTAATATAAGCAACGGTGTCCTAAAAATGAAATTATTTGGCTCAATGTACGCCGCTGTGCAACCCTGGGTCTCAGTAAAAATAAAGATTAAAAATAGAGACAGACAGACACACAGACATGGTAAGTTATATATATATATATATATATACGTTTTATTTTTATTACCGTATCTTTCTGTTAAATTACATTATTGTTTCAGCTACTCGGCCGTTTTTTTGGCCGTCTGTAGCTTCCTCAGACTTTTACACACACACACAGACACACATATATATATATATATTATATTTATATACAGTGTAAATATTTGTCGAAGGTCACTAAAAACTAGACATTGTAGGCATCGTCACGATCTCTTCTGACAAGCGGAAACACTGCAGAAAAACAGAGATTAACTTTCTTTGTGCAGTTGAGACAAAGCGTCAATGATCGATTAGACGCTGCGTGAAAGGTAATCGAAATACTCATTGATGATGTTTAACGCCAGAATAAGTTTCCCTTGCCTCCCACGTGGCTCATATAAGATGTAATTCAGCCTTTGAAGGATACCAAGCTTCTTTAGATTAACGAGGTAAGTCTCGTCACCATAGTGATGGAAATAATAATTTCAACTTAAGTAATTCTTCTGAAGGATACATTTTCTCATTAGAAAAATAAATAATAAAACAAAAAAAATAAAATGGGCTAAATATTTCCTATTTCCATGAAGGATTTTTAAAAAATACTAGCGGATGAAAATGAGAGAGATAAAATACATTAATGCATGTGTAGTATGTTTTAATTATCTATTTTTAGTAGTATAATATATGCATATATAATAGTATATAATTTATAATTATAATATATATTATATCATATTATATATTATATAATAATATTATATATTATATTAAATAATATATATAATAGTATATAATATTTAATTATATTATATATTATCTTCTCTTCTCTATATAAATAAAATGAACTCATTTTTTCCCGTCGGATTTTGACATTAATAGGATTAAAAATCAAGATATTTCCTGCAAATATAATATGTACAAACGGCAGAACAATATCTGAGGTGTGTTATAGGCTTATTATTTCTCAAATTCCTCGATAATCTTAGATTTCTATACTTTTTCTGCTGAGAAGTCACGGCCAAAATCGGTTAAGATCAATGGAAGTGGTAAAATATTTTCTCTCTAATAAATTCCTCCTCCCCCTGCCACCACTTAACACCGTTTGGGGATCGTTCACAAGGAACAGTTGAGAAGAGAACACCGGTTTGGCTTCGTAGTTCTTTCATGTGAAGTTATTTAAAATCACTAAACTAAGCTGCAGTGCTCTGTGGCTAGTGGTTAGCGTGCTGGACAATTCACATTATATTTTCACGTTCGCGCCGACCTACCGTAGTCGTTTTTTTTTTTTGTTTTTTTTTTCTAAACAACTGGAATGGGCTTTTCTTGGTGGCCGAACTGTTAACGTTGCAGATGTTTGTTTTTTTTTGTTTTTTTTCACACTTTATTTTCCTACTTTTACTCATGACTCGGGGTTTGATCCTTCCTACTTACCTACCATAACATTTTTTAAAACTCCCCCCCCTGTCCCGGAAACAAACACTCGGGCAACGCCGGGTACTCCCGCTAGTATTATATGACATTGTATATTATTTTATAAAATTATATATTATATTATATATGATATATATATAATAGTATATAATGTATAATAGTATTATATATTATATTATATATTATCTAATATTATATATTATCTTATATATAATATATATATAATAGTATATAACACATAATTATATTATATATTATATATTATATAATACTATTATATATTATATTATATATAATGCATATAATAGTATATAATGTATCATTATATTATACATTATATTATATTATATAATAATATATATTTTATTATATATTATATATAATATATATAATAGTATATAATATATATTTACATTATATATTATATCATATATTATATAATATTATATATTATATATAATATATATAATAGTATATAATAGATAATTATATAATATATTATATTATATATTATATAATAATATTATATATTATATATAATATATAATTATATTATATATATTATATTATATATAATATATATAATATATAATTATATTATATATTATATAAAAATATTATATATTATAAAATAATATTACATATAATATAATCTAAAATATAATAGTAGTATTTCGCTGGCTCCCGACGTTGCCCAGTCGTACAATACGCTTAAACATGAAATTTAAATTGTGCAAATTGTGTGTTTTATTATAGAATCAATCGTTTTTTAAATTTTTTTTTTATTACATTTTCACCCCACACAAGGCAAATTGCCACTTTGGTGTAGGGGGCTACTATCAGGGGCAACAACTACTGGAGTACTATGTAGGGATTTGGGCAGCAAGATGTCGGTTCACGTTACACTTGAACTTTTGCACGTCAGTACTGTTGGGGAAGCAGGGACCTGGAATGGAATTTCAAAGTCTAGCGGTTCTGGGGAGGAAACTATTGGAGTAGAACAATATTTTACATCTAGGGATCTCTACAGTGTGGGGGTGGGATTTTGCTGCCTGTCGCGTTTGTTGATTATAATAATTACGATCAATAATTTTCCACCTGAACTAATTCGTAAAAAACAAAACAAAGAAAAAAAAAGAAAGCAATAATCATAATATTATAATATCATTCATCAAATTCCGTATGTGTTGTGTTGTCAGCTGATATTTGACGATCACTGCCCTGGAAAAGTCACTTCTGATTAATGATTACTTTTAAAATATGCAAAGGAAGAAATTATCTTCGATGATCTTAAATGATACCTCTCTTTTTTATCGTAAATTGAACTCATTAACAAAACAAATCGAAATAAAGTGGTAAGATACACTTGTAGTTGTACAGGGTTATCATTCTGTCTGTAGTCGAATGCTCTACCACTGAGCTATGTTTCCATTTGACAATAAATCTGTTTTTTAGAAGAAATGATTTGCTGAGATTTCATTATTTCCCAGTTTAACGTAAAATATTCCCCTGTAAAAATCATTTATAAGAGAGAAACACTATTTATAAGATCGGATGTGTTCGATTTTCGGTACTTATCGGGTGAATTTTTTATACAAAACACATTTAAGAACACCGCCAGATATATGAATTAACTTTTTTGTGAAATTTGGAAAAGATAAACTCAGCATTTTCGGAACCTATGAGGAGGGAAATAACACACTCACACACGCACAAAGTGACTCTACATAATAGTACAGATTATTATTATTATTATTATTATTATTATTATTAGTAGTAGTAGTAGTAGTAGTATTCGCACTATATGCACACACAGGCTGTCATTAGCAATTGCAACAAGTCTTCCCAGATTTCCAGTACTCTTAAAGTCTTTCGAAAACATTTGCAAATTAATTTGCGTCATCGCAACAGCCGCTTACTATTGATTTCTTGCTAACATTGACCATTAGGTTCCACTGGAATTTGAGTGACAGTAAACATCCCCAAGGTCCCAGTTCTCTTTACATTTGTCCAGCAGATGTCTGGTCAGTTCTCTTTCATCGGTCTTTCTATGCTCCTTGACCCTACTTTGCTATTTGGCATCACTATTTTGGGGTTTATGGGTGGGGGCAGTGATGAGTAATCGATGGGGATGGGGTGGAGGATAGAGAACCTATGCACATGCAGCTTAAGTATTCCTGGTTCCATATTATTATTATTATTATTATTATTAATATTATCTATATATTAATACGATAGCGTGTGTGTTCTTTTGTGTGTCACGCTTGCTGGCAAATTTGATTGGTTGAGATTTAATTCTGGAGTAGGCATTTAATTTCGGAATACACATTTACGAACTCTCCAGGTTGCATTCGATTAGCGTGTTCTCACCGCTATATTTGTTTTTATTTCTATAAAATTTAGGGTTTAATCTTTCAATAGTTGTTAAGAAATAATTGATTTTAAGTTATTCCGTAGTAAAAATCTCTCGGCCGGCGAGACAAAAATTGAGCAGTTATTTGTTTTTTTAATTGTTTATTTTGTTTACATTTGTTTCTTAAGAGAGAGAGAGAGAGAGAGAGAGAGAGAGAGAGAGAGAGAGATAGAGAGAGAGAGACGCTATGATTTCGTTAATTAAAATATTATTTCTACTACTACAACATGTAAACAAAAGCCTAGATGAATATCTGTTATGAAACCTCGAACTTCACGAAAAGCGACACGTTATTAGCGAAACGAAACATTTTTTGTACATAATATTTTTTATAAAAACATAAAATCTAAAAAAAGTATGTATACATATTAAAAAGTATGTATATATATTAAATGACAGTTCCTTTTTCTAAATAAATTATTGTTTTTTACAACATTGTTTCAACTAAAATAGTTTCATAAAACACTCTTTTGCTGCATAAAATACTTTAATATATATATATATTACTACGATAGCGTGTGTGTTATTTTTTGTGTCACATTTATTTTTTTTCTTCCGAGTGTCTGTCGTTTAATTGTTATATCTGTCCATTTCTTGTAATAAATAATTTTACCAAGAATTCTTCATAAGTTTTGGTTTCGGTTTCGATTATAGCTGAAAGAACTCAAGTTATATATACATACATTTTTCATAAGTTTTTGTTTCGGTTTCGAGTCAAGCGGATGCACACAAGCCATATGGATATATTTTTATTTTTGAAATCACAAGTTTATAATATATAAGAATGGATCGAAAATTGACTCTTATGGTATAAATACGAAATCTGGATTAATCAAAATATGATATTGAAGCATATTTTACGACCAGGCTATGCTTGGCGTCCCTGCTAGCTTAGATATATACTTTTGCAGTTTTAATAAAAGAACTACAATAATATCAGGATGTCTCTATTTAGGATGAACATCCACAAAAATGCCAACATCAATATATTACATATAAAAGAGTCGACTGTGGAATTTCCACGGGTCCCGTTAGTTATTATTATTATTACGCTAAGTTTATCAAGGTTTGTTCTCTAATAAGTTTTCTTATTCTTTTATTAAAATCCCCCCAAGCATGAAGCGACTATATGTAAAAAGAGAGTAGAAGATAATTATCGCAAAGACAGGGAATGACTATTAATACGTGTAGGAGGAAAACAGCCAGAAAACAGAGAAATCCACAAGTGTGTAATTATTGTAAAACAATTGGAATAAAAAGTTGTATAAACGCGGTATAGAAACAGCGAATTTGTAAATACTTGAAGATATAGCAGTCGAACGCGCTGTAGCAAAAGAAGTAGGGAGTGAGTCAGACAATTCTAAGAACATATACCATACTAGTATTTACAGAAATGATTGAAACTAGTAATAATGTGATAGAAAGTAAAAGGAAGAAATGATGGTACATTCAAATTACTGATACGCTTCTGAACCTTATGAAGAACAAACAAATATATATATATTTAAAAAAAAACACTCTATAGGATAATCACATGAAATGCATGTAAGTATATTCGATGGTTGGAATTATGTTGGTAAAATCCATTTGGAATTTTCCAGTTAATTTTATATTGCAAATTGTTTGCTAAATGAGAAATCTTCGACAAAGTTTTCTGTAATCATCCTCTTCCATTCCCCACGATTCTAGAATGTTATCAATACAATTAATAAAAAATTACAAAGCCTAGAAAAATCCAGTATAAACAAAAGGGAACACGAAAATGAACGTGTTCTTATTGAACTAGCTAAAGATAATATGATAAAGGAAAGGAGTGAGAGAGTGCAGAATAAAGGAAAGTAATATTTATTTAATTGAAACAAGGATTTTATCTATTTATTTTGGTATAATTGAACTTTCTTTACAAGTGTCCTTTCTTTTTTGGAAAATGCATTGCGTCATTATGGAAACCTAGTATCCATATTTGTATCTTGATAAATCCTATTTTCAATGTATACATATATATATAATTTCAAATGTAAAATCTTAAAATGAAAGAACAAATAATAATAATAATATTATTAATATTGGTCTCCAGATAAAAGTGCGCAATATTCAAGGTAGAACATTCACTTATGAAATAAGTTAAAATGATTGAAAATTATGGTTTACAGTATTTATTTCTTGGACACAAAGAATACAAGATAAAAAAAATTATTTCCTTATTCCATGGAGTTTCAAAAATGTGTTTCTTTTCTCTCCAGAGGAAAAAAGCTATCAGAAAACGTTTATGTAGACTAGCTAAATGAAAGCTTTAAAGTTTGAAAGAAGTGCCATTTAAAAGATTATATATATATATATATATATATATATATATATATATATATATATATATATATATATATATATATATATATATATACAAGTTAGAAAGCATTTCTTCCTAGGCATGAAAATTGTAAAACAAAATGTTTTTAGTATAGGCTTTAAAAATTAAGGTACAAGATTGAATTTAAAATTTATTTATCTTTAAAGTGCCCTTTTATAAATTTTACAAAGTAAGGTATAAAAATTTAATTTAAATTGAATCAAAAAATTACCTTTATGTAATGTACATTTTGTTGCACTTTAAAAAAATCATTGAATATTTTGTATCTATATCATTATTTGCTAGATGAAAGATAATGTTTTTAAATTGCAACAAAATGTACTTTACATAAAATAAATCCAAGATAATTTTTTGTGCTTTCAAATAAAGAGTCTTTGACCATTGCTATTGCTGGTAGAGAAGGTTTCTGTTAGTTATTGAAGGAAACAAGTTTAGTCTTATCAGCATTAAACGTGACCATCCATTTTTGTCCCCATTCCACTACAGATCGGAGGTCATCTTCTAGTGTTTTTGTCATTTCTCTAGATATGTGTTCATTTGTTTTTCTGTCGTGTCGGTTATAGAGAGTGGTGTCATCAGCATATATACCCATCTCACAGACAATTTTGTCAGGGAGGTCATTTATGAATATTAGAAATAATAGAGGTCCAAGTATAGACCCCTGAGGCACTCCCGCATTTATATCATATTGTTTAGATGTACCAGCGTCGAGGACAACCTGGATTTTTCTCTTATCATCGAAGGATTTAAATATGTTAAAGATTCTTCCAGTGATACCGTATGATCTGATTTTCCTGAGAAGACCTTCGTACCATACCCTGTCAAAAGCCTTAGATATAGCTAGCGCTACTGATATACCCTCCCCTGCTTTGCCAGTGAATGTTATATATGCTCAAAGATTACAGTTAGGATGTCTGCCGTGAACGGGCTTGCCTAACTCCGCATTGTTGGTCAGTCAGAAGTTTAGCATCTGTAAGATGATGGACTAGAGCTTGGTAAATAATTGACTCAAATATTTTGGCAAAAAGTGGGAGGAGCTAATGGGGCAGAAATTTACTGGATCAGTTGTTTCACCAGAATTTTTGAAAACTGGTACCACAGAAGCAGTTTTCCAGCAGGCAGGAAAACAAGATTCCTTAAGGCAATTGTTGTAAAGTTTTGAGAAAACCGGCGCTACTTCGGCGGAGCACTTTTTTAATAGCATAGCCGGGATGAGATCAGGTCCACTTGCTTTTGAAGTGTCAAGATTTTTTATGATGCCATGCAGCTGAACAGGGGTGATTTTCAGATCGTCTAGTGTGGCGTCTGTCCGCAAAGGAAAGTCAGGTAGGAGGTGGTTTGCAGGGTCCAGTGTGGAGTAGGAGGCGAACCGACTGGCAAGCATGTTAACCTTCTGAGTTGCTGAGCAAACAACCTCATGATTGTTGGATAGTGGGGTAATTGTGGATTGGCCATTATTTACTACACTGTTGTAGATTTTCCAAAAGTCACGGGTTCCTAATTTCTGTGCTTTGATGCATTTTTTGTGGTTTCAGTAAATTCTCTCTTAGCTGTCGCTATTTTTTTCTTACAGTTATTTCTGGCTTCTATATATTTTTGTCTGTTTGAATTGGATTTATGTTGCTTTTGCGTGATAGCAGCTGCACATGTAGAAGTACACTTCCGCGTGGGAACATGTGCTTCAATTGCTGTTTTGAACCATTCAGTGGTCTCATTTGCGCACTCTTCAGCAGGAAGTGGGAAGATATTTCGCCCTGGGGCGTCTCTGATGAGATCCCTGATGATTTCCCAGTCGGTTTTTTTATAATATCTCGTTGTTTTGAGCAATGGCTCTTCTATTTTGTCTCTAGAGTTTAGTGCGATTTTAACTATTATCACTACATGATAAGCATGTCCAAGTGGGCTGTGGGCATTCGTAACGCAATCATCGGGGACTGTGGTCTGAAACAGATCTAACAGTGATGCGCGTTGTTCTTGCTGGTCAGGGAAATGGGTTGGAAACGTAACCGTCTGTGGTAGGGAATGAAATATAGAAAAGCTATGTGTTTTGCTACCAGCTGCGTCTGTGTAATAGAAAATCCAAGCCAGTTGTTGTGATGGATATTGAAGTCACCATATACATGCACGTGTGCGCTAGTGTTGAGGGAAAGTGCTGTATCTATGCTGTCAGAGACTTTGTTTATTAAAGTACAGTCCTGGGTCCAGGGAGAGCGGTAGAGAAAATAAAAGTTACTAATGTTATGTTGCATGTTAAGTCTAAAGCACATAAAGGCATTATCGTCAGATTCTAGTTTTGTTTCTCTAGTCAAGGGGAGGGTATTTCGAATATAGACTCCAAGCCCGTGCATATGTCTGTCAGAGTCCTTATGACAGAGTGGGAGATATCCGGGCATATTAAAGTAGTTAGAGGGGATGAAGGAGAGTAGGTTAGTCTAACTTAGTGCTAAGATATCCGGGGTGTTTGTTCAGAGAAATGCTTCAACGTCATTTAAATTAGTTCTAAGCCCACGGATGTTCGTAAATGCAAGCCTCAAGGGAGGAGGGAATTTGGTTTTGTTTGAGTTTTGTCCTGCTTTAAGCGTAATTTTAGATTGTACTGCCATCGTTGTTTTTTTCAATTAGAGTTTCAGTTTTGTTAGGGGTGCAGAACAAGTGGTTATGCACAATACTAGACATGCAATACAAGTAAACCATCAGATGACCCTCCATCTACTAGGATTGTGGCCTCAGGAAAGCCCACCGGGGATGAGTGCAGGTTCCCTTTTCCATGCGCGACATGGCACTGCAAACATCCCGATATTATTAAACTGTTGATGAAGCAGTTGCTCTAAGCGCTACCAAAGAGTTAGAGATCCTGTACTACTGTCAATCCGGTACCCTCAACCCATCAGACGATGGTCAACCCAATCTACCTGAACTGGCATTTTGGCATTCATGCACTCCCTAGCGCCCAGTTTAGAGGGGTGGGATGTGTCGGGAGTGGGGAAAACGGTGTTCATATCCATAGTCAGGAAACAAGATCGACCACTGAGTGTTTCTGTCGAATCCCTGTGATTCGACCTCTACGCCTGGCTAATAGGCAACGAAGGAGTATGGAAGCCGGGCGATAGGTAGTGCTTATTTACTCCTTAAGCAGTTTAGGTTTGCAGACCGGTAATTAGGAAGGTTGTCATCCAAGACTGGAGAGGCCTCTCTCCCCTTAGGTTTAGCTTCTCCTAGACGGATGACCTGGGGGAAATCTATGGGTCCATCAGCACCGAGAGGGTTTGCCTTGCGCCTGGGTCCTAATCCAGGTATTTCTGCGACCCCGCGTTGGTAGTTAATGTTACTGGGTTAGTATGTAAATGTTATATATCTACTGATAAATTACACTCCTCAAAGTGATTAAAGGACATTGCTATTTCATTGTTACTGGAGGAGGGGGTGAGTAAAAGTTCATGCAGTGGAAGCAACTATATTTGTAACAGATTTGTTGGATAGAGTTAGTATATGGTTTAATAATTTGCCTTTAAATTTAGAAAAAAAATTCCTTATTTTTGTGTTGGCTTAGGAATAGGATAACGCGTTACAGGATGGTTTGATACGAAGAATTAACTTAAAATGTGATTGCCCAGGCTCTGCGTGTTTTAGATGGCAGGAGGGTTATGATGTATCTTCAATGTAGATACAAGTAACGTCATTTTTGATATGGTGTATAATACAGTACAAGTATTATTTGGAAGTAAAATTATAAACTATGTCGTGTTCAGTGTGTATAATAGAGTAAATAGGTATATGGGCTGATTTCCTACAGATGCGAATATATGGAGATTGTAGGTATTAAGTATGTTCTACTTCTAACGGAGATATATTCAGCTTTTCGTTTGAAAATCAGGATGTTGTGTGTTGCATTATAGAGAATCGTTCAGTTTTTTAATTCATTGCAAACCTAAGGAATAGACAGTTATTGTTATGTAATGTGGATAGATGTAAATCTAAGTACAGACTATGGCTAGTGAGTATCTATCTGGTAAGAATAAACTAATGCGTGTTTTAGCGGTAGCAATGTATAGATGTTTATTGGTAATGCCTTCCAGTTGGTCAGCATGCGAAGGGCTGAAAGCTAAGACGTACCCTCCACAGCGTGTGTAATGTAAATGTAGGTGGCAGCGAGGGAAGTAGAGTGGACTGTTAGTTGTTAGGAGAGGATTAACTTACAGAATACAGTAGAATTAATTATTAGAATTTATAATAAAGTAAAGTTTATTTAGTTAGAGAAGAAAAAAAGTTAATTTATTTTTCTTCCTTTTTTATTAAACATGCAGATCAGACTAAGGCAACCGTCTTGGAGGTAAAGGATATATTGGATATACGTAGCAAGGATTAGGGGGTGTTTGTGCCGTAATAAGAGAGACTATTAGTACATGCCACGTCGGAATTCGTAGTTAAAGACAGTCAATTAGGTCAGGCACAAATCATTGTGTATCTATTCTGTGACACTTAGTGACGTATCTAAGATCACTGTATATTCCAGGTACAAACATAATTGAAAGTAAGGCTAACTAAGTTCCGTTGTTTGTTAAAGATAGCAAGGAAGCTACAGCTTCAATACAAGTGAGTTTGTAGTGATTGTAGATATTTAGTATATTACATAGATGAGTCCTATTTTCTAATGTAGGAAAAATAAATCTAGGTTTGTGATTACTTCTGGAATTTGCTTTACATAGACTTTTATTTTGCAAGTTTACTTGGAATGTAATAAGAATGAAGCAATGTTTTGTCCGTACGAGGAAGGGAGGACGAGTTTCAGCTTTAGGGGATAAAGAATGAAAAATTAGATTTAAGTGCATTAGCATCAGTTTTGAAAATAGTCTGGGCTAGAATAGTTAGTATAGGTAGTATGCATACCAAATTTTGCTCATAAGGAAGAAATGTACATAGGGGAGTTTGGGCTCGTTGATCTAGTAATCCTGACTTAAGTAATTCTCGCATATTTAATCTGATCCGGGGTTTACACAATGTGTTAAGGAGAAAAAAGAAGAGAGAGAAAAAAGACTCTTTACAGTTATTCGCTCGCTAATGAGGAAGAAATATCCATAGGGGAGTTGAAGCTCGTTGATCTAGTGATCCCGATATAGTAAAAACATTTTGTTTAACAATTTTCATGCCTTGGATGAAATGCTTTTCTAACTTGTATATTATCTTTTTAAGATTATATTTTAAAACTCTTCTTCTCTCCATTTCCGTTTGTATTTCTCCTCACACCACGACTCATTTTTGCAACATCCTCTTTGTATTAGTACATGTCTGAATATTCTCTCTGTTTCTGTTTGTAGTTCTCCTCACATTACAACTTATTTTTTGCAACCCCCTCTTTGTAAAACAGGTCTGAATAATGAGAAAATCTGAATTTTTTTTAACAAAACCTTTAAAATAACTTTATCAGATTAAATTTTTTAAAACTTCTTTCAGAATAGAAACTCTTTAAAATTTAATAAGGAACATATTTCATATAGGTTTCATTAACACATATTCAGTACATAACGAGAAAAATAGAGATGAAAATTTCAAAAAGACTGTATAACTGGTTACGGTCAATAGTAGTCCTCGCAAGCGAATGTCTTTGTCATTGTTAATCTATTATTATTATTATTATTATTATTATTATTATTATTATTATTATTATTATTATTATTATTATTATTATTATTTAAAACATTTTGTGTCCTGCTTTTTCGCGCAAGGACTAATATATACAGATTAAAAAAGAATATTCCAATTTCAGTCAAGGTATAAAAATGTATTTCGGCAGGTACAAGATCTAATCGGTGAAGTTTGCTTAAACTTGGTGAAATTTGATGCTATGTACATCCGTGGAATTGTAATATTCAGATCGCATAGATTTATAGTCCTTAAGAGTCATTGTGAGGTTTCTACTGGTTTCTTGCAGTGTAGATGCGATTAATATTGACAAATTGTTTGTTTGTGAAGAGTGGTATAGGGATAGGTTTTTGTATACTAACCAGCAAAATTATAGTTAGTCTATGTAAAAATGCTAAGCTAACTGCTTTTCATTGGAAGAATTTTTTTAACTCCATAGCGATAATAGAACTAATTATCAATTAATGCTGCAAATCACACACACACACACACACACACACACACACACACACACACACACACACACACACACACACATATATATGTATATATAATAAAAGGCTTATCAAGAATTGCCCCCATTAGAGTATAAGATAGTATCATATGTACCAATGTATTAATAAGAAGTTACTTTAACAGCAACAGTCATACTATCATCTACAAACCTTAACCAATAAATCATTAGGCTATATGTCAATACTCTTATACGTTTATAAATAGATTCTGCTTTTGTTTTATATGGATTACTTTGATTCCCAGGCTACAAAGCCGCCTTCCAAATCTAATGGGCGATGACCTTTTCGTCTTTTCTACTTCTTCATTCAGAAGAACCGTTGCGAATCTATCTATGCTCTATCGTTACATTTATAGTAAGTGTTCGGTTGAGCTTCGATCTACAGTCAATCCATGTAAAACTTACACAACCAATAAACTAAAACAACAGTCAACTACTCTTCTTACTTTCCGTCTGTGCCAATAACTAAACGAAAATCCCATGATTGGTGTTTCCTTCCTAGAACTGTGTGTATGTGGAAATTTCTTAACTGACTATAGCATAGCAATTACTGCTTATGTTATCTCATACTCTACCTAACTCAAATTGCGGTCTAAGTGAGAGATAACAGAAAATGATGGATTGATTTTGAGGAGTGGATAATGTTCTTTCAAGATGAATACAAAACATTGTAAGAGTCGGCATTTTAAATGGTTTTAATCACCAGAGAAACTCATTCACTCGATTAGCTAAGGGGCTTAAATGACTCTCTTTAGTCGAAGAAAGATTCAAGTGAAGACGCATGATCCACAGAGTTTTGTAATGATACTATAATATACAGGAGGACCGCTCCAAAATAAAGCCTCCTATTTTTTAACTCAAAACTTAAAACGTTAAAATTTACGAGGGCCTGTGTGGTCTTATTAAAACGCGCCACGTTTTGTGCTTCAAAATATATTTTCTACATAATCACTACTATTCCGAATACATTTTTGCCAGCAGAGCAAAGCTTGTCACACTCAACCTAAAGAGCAACCTAATCAACATACTAAAACAATCAAAATAAAAAACTGCAAACACAAAACAAAATCTAAAACGCATCCTTACAAAACTTAATCAAACTACAACAAAAAAATGCAACAAACACCGATATGGATTTTGTAATATAATAATAGAGAGAACACGTTCATATTCACAAACTCAACTACAAAATGTAATATAAAAATAAAAAAAACTAGAATGAACTCTCAGAAATGTAGTTTATATAATAAAATGCAATAGCCGCGACAAATTTTATATGGGCGCCATCAAAACTAGCAAAACTAGCAAAAGAGTTGCTCTACAGAAGAAGCGATATAAAAGTCGCAGAAAACACGGTTCGTAGTTTCACAGCACATACATACATTCATTAGAGTTCAATTCAGTATAAGGCCATTTTATTAAATGACATGGAATTCTACTTACTAACACAAAAAACTTTAGAAAAAAATTTACGCTCACATTAAGAAATATTAATAGAAACACAAATAAATAAGCAAAATGAAGAACACACATGTGTTCACCCATACACACGAATGAAAACATGGATATAGTCACTGACACAAACTCATAAACATGCGTGCCCTCCCGCACACACACTCACACACACGCACACTCACACACACACTCACATACAAACACACGTATGTGAAATAAGAGTTCATGCCGGCCTTCTCTAAAACCCACGCAAACAGAATACAGAACACACATTAACACTGACATACACAGGCTCTCCCCAATACGCTCACAAAATGCCCCTGACGCACTTCCCATAGGAGTAGAGCAACGAAACTTGGCACAGTTATTAGTCTTTCTCTACATATGGACCACCCAAAATTATGCCTTTTTCCCATCGTTTGATTCAGCTCTGGAGACCGTTTTTGTAGAATACCCCAGGTTGGTCCTCCAACTACGACATGACTTCAGAATTCAAGGCTGTATCATCTGGGAAACGTTTTCCTTTCAAAAACAACTTCATGGCTGGGAAGATGTGAAAGTCAGGAGACTAGGTAGGATGGGGGAGAATTTCATAACCACACGCCCGTGCTTCTGATCTGGCGACATGCGAGTTGTGGACCGGAGTGTTGTCCTGCAGGAGGAGGGTACCTTTGCTGATCTTGTCCCACCTCGTAATTTGGAGAGATTCCCTTAATTTCCTCAAAAGTGAAGCATAATATGTTCCTGTAATTGCCGTACCCTTTGCCAGGAAATCTGTTATCGCTACTCCGTCCTGGTCCCAGAAGACTGTAAGCATGACCTCGCCAGCGGAGGGCTGCACCCTTGCCTTCTTTGGAGGTGGTGAGTCCAAGTGCTTCCAATTCATTGACTGTGCTTTGGTCTCTGGATCATAGTGATGGACCCAGGGTTCATCCTGTGTAATCAGTCTTTTGAAAAAATTTGACTCATCGTCTTGGCACATTTCCAAATTCATCCTCGAGCACTCGACGCGTTCTCGCTTCTTGAATGGTGTGAGCAACCTGGAAATCTATCTGGCAGACACCTTATACATATGCAAATGGTCATGAATGATAGTTTCCACAGACCCTGTACTAATTTTGACATCTTGGGTTATTTGGCGAATTGTAATGCGCCAATCTTCCAAAATGGCAGCCTCAACTTGACGGACAGATGCCTCATCAATGCAGAAGCGGGGCGACCAGGTCTGGGAGCTGTTTCCACAGACTTCCGACCATGTTTGAATTCACGACGTCAGCGTTTTACAAGGTCATATGATAAGTTTCTTTCATTCCATCAAAAGTCTCATGTGGTGTGCGTCCTTTCAAATACAAAAACCGGATCACTGCTCGACATTTGAAGTCGAACGCTTGATTAAAGGGAAATCCGGATCTGGTCTCCCTAGAGCATCCAATTTGAAGGACAACCACAGACTTAAATAACTGTTTTGAAAGATCGAAAGAAAACTTATGTTGACCATAGCAAAGAATTCAAAACGGCGGCTGAAAATCCTCTTTCTAGATATAAAATATCTAGACGAATGAAAGAAATGAGATTTTCCTCTAAAAGGTGTGCAAAAAAGCATTTTTATCTAGGAAGAATATCAATGATAGAAAAAGATTTTTCTCGTGTTATGGCAAGAAAGATACAGACTGGTTCAGGAATAATTTCTGGTTAGATGAATCAAGATTTTTTCTTGTTAGTGATGCTCCCGAACGGTGCAATCAAAGAACTGGAGAAAGATTTTCGCCAAGTTGAATAAAAACAACAGTTAAACACGCAAATGGAGGAATAATGGTATGAGGAACTTTTACTACAGCAGGAGTTGGGGAGCTCATTAGATGTGAGAAGTCAATCAATGCAAAGGAATACATTCGAATATTAGAAACAGGACTGTTACTAAGTATCAATACGCTGAGAATATCTCAGAACATTATTTTTTAACATGATAATGCCCCTGCACACACTGCTAAAGTCACAAAAAATGGTTTTCTGATAATTCAATTAATGTGATATTTTGGCCGATTTAAACCCATTCGAGAATATTTGGTCAATAATATCTGGTGCATTGACCGGAAGAACTTTTTCAAACAATGACAAACTGTGGAAAGCTGTGCAAAGCGAATGGAATAGCATCTCCTCTTCAAAGTGTTCCACTTTGGTTTAGAGCATTTCTATAAGGATTGATCTTTAAAAAAATCAAAAAAGAATGCGATTCCATCGTAAGCGTTTATTAAATAAATGTCTTGTTCTCTGTTATTAATCTCGTTTAAGTTTCCTTGTTCAATTGTTCTTTGTTCAATATAGATTTTAGTGCAATAAAATGTATAAAAATTGTTCGGCCCATTTTTTTTTACTCACAAGTGTATATTAGAGCTCCTATTAAGGGGGTAAATACGACACGATTAGTTTATAGAAGGTTTTGCCAATTTGTGAACAAGCGTATCTATCTATCTATCTATCTATCTATCTATCTATCTATCTATCTATCTGTGTAACTCTTTACATATTTATATAGTTAGGTGTTCAGCCATTTCCTCATTACAGAGAAATAGTTTATCAGTTTAACGAGATTCGAAGTCGTGTTCTACTTGGTCAGTGCCAGACTCCGTAACGACTAATTTATGAAATTGCTATGAAGTTGCAATGAAAAAAAGTCATATTGTATTTACGTATTTTTACGATACTTATAATACAATTTTCAAATTATGTTATACTAATATCATTCTATTAATGGAGTTATTTCTTGTCTGCTTGTAGAAACATGTGACTAAACAATCAACATGAGTAAAATGTCACACTTGCTTCAGTGAAATCCTTGGGTAAAAACAAACATAAAGTAATGTGATCCTCTTTTCATGTCGAGTCAGGTAAAATATTAGAAAAACCAAAATGAAATAGAATATTCGATTGAATTGTTAGATGATGTTTTTTTTTGTTTTTTTTTACACAGTGATCACCACTTATCAAGGCCCGGAAGCCACTCAGGGATAAGGGTTATTGCAAGTACATTACGTTAGTGTGGAGATTTGATGAAGTGTTTACTTAAGGGGGCGGTTCATTAGGAATTTGTTAACATTGGACTTGAAGACATCTAAGTTGTAGTCCGGAGGGAAGCAGGCAGACGGAACAGAGTTACACAGGCGTGCAGTTCTAAGAAAGAAGCTTTGTTCATTTAAGCACAGATATAGAGTGGGGGATATTTTTCACAGTGGATTCAGCTAGACGGGTGTTTTTCGTGAAAGATTGGCGAGGGGGGACCAGAGATTGGAGTTCAGACAAGCACCTGCCATGGAAATAACGATAAAACAAGGATAGGCTCGCAACGTCTTTTCTGTGAGAGAGACGTTGCAGGGTAGAGAAAAGGGAATCCCTCACTAAGCCACGAAGTCTATTTTGTACTCTGTCAAGGCAGAATAGGCTGTTTTTAGCAGCTCCTGCCCAGATATGGCAACAGTATTCCATCCTTGGACGTACTTGGCTTTTATATAGATAGAGAATTGCATCAGTAGTGAGATATCTTCTGGAGTGGTAGAAGGATCCCACCATCTTTCCAGCGACCTTGGCAACAGACTTGATGTACGTGTTCCATTTCAGATCAGGAGTAAAGGTCAAACCCAGAAGCTTGTCATAACACGGGGCCTCACCCAGACGAGAGCCATCCATCACAATTGATGCCAGATGGGGATCAGAGCGTTGATGATGTAAGGATAGGAGTTTGGTTTTGGATGCATTAAAGGTAACCAGCCACATCTTCCCCCACTGAACTACGCTCTCGATATCAGAGGAGAGAGAATCAGAGAGAACTTTGTCATTTAAAGCCTTTGATGTGTTGCCGAAGATGGTCGTGTCATCAGCATAGATATCAACGAATGATTTAAGTATGTGTTTAGGGAGGTCATTGATGTAGATCAGGAAGAGAGTTGGGCCTAAGATTGACTCCTGAGGAACTCCAGCATTTATATTGCAGGCCTCCGATTTTTGTCCATCTACAACTACTCTTATGAGCCTATCGGAGAGAAATGATTTAATGATTGAGAAAACATTTCCAGTTATATCGGAGCTGGAAATCTTGTGAAGTAGACCCTTATGCCATACCTTGTCGAAGGCTTTTGATATGTCAAGAGCAATTGCCCTAGAAAGGAAGCCTTTGTCAAGAGATTCACTAATCCTGTGGGATATAACCGTCAGCACATCTGCGGTAGATCTTGCAGAGTGGAAACCATATTGTGTGTCACTAAGAAGGTTATTCCTGCTGAGGTGGTTAACTATTTCTCTATTTAATATGGATTCCAGCAACTTACTCATAACACACACGAGAATTATTGGTCTGTACTGAGAGGGAGATGACTTATCACCTGAATTCTTAAATACAGGGCAAACTGACAAGGTCTTCCAAGTCGGAAAGCACTTTCCTTAAGGCAGCGCTTAAACAGTTTCGTAAGTATGGGAGCAAGTTCTGGTTGAAGCTTTTTTAACACTATAATTGGGATGCCATCAGGGCCAGTTGCTTTACTGGAATCTAGGTTCTGGATAAGCTTGGCGACCTCATGCACGGATATTTGTATGTTACCTAGCTTGTTCTGTGTTATAGGAGGAAATATGGGGAGTTAATGGCCTTCGTCGCATAGGGTAGAATTAGCAGCAACGTTCTTTGCAAATAGTTTGGCCTTGTCTGATGCTGACGAGATGACCTCTGGTCCATTGATAATGGTTGGGATAGAACGCACACTTCTGTTCAGGATCCTATTTGTTATTTGCCAAAACTGGTGGGAACCAAGCCGCTGATCAGTTATCTTGGATTTAACAGACTGGGGATATAGCTCTCTTGCATTTTTTATTACTCTTTTACAGTGGTTGCTGGCAGTCCTGAAAGCAGCTTTAGTCTCAGTGCATCTATTACGTTGGTAGCTATGGAAAAAGTGATTTCTGTGGGCGATAGCAGCAGCACATTCTGGGGAGAACCATGGCTGGCTGTTAGGTTTTTCTTGGAATTTTTTTAGATGGTATGAATTGGTCAATGCCTACAATTAACCATTCGGTCAGATCTGATATTATAGAGGACACTTCCTTTTTAAACATGGAGTGCAGAGGTAAATCAGATATGAATGTACGGAATGTTTGTCAGCAAACGAATTGTGAGTTGATTTGATATATAAATGACTAACGACCTGGTTGACTTTGCCCAAGATTGAACGATGATCAATTCCCATGTTTTTATTGTCACTGAAATTCGCTCATTTTCAATCAATAGATTGATTGTTTGCTTTAATTGGGGAATCAGCGTGGTGCACCCGCAGGAAGGATCATATGCCTTTCGCAGTGACTTAGTTCACAATACATTGTAGTCTACATTGCACTGTAGAGAACTAAATGTTGATTTCATAAGATTGTTTTTAATATATAATGGCTTGCATTAAAGTTTAAGTAAAAGTCAAGTATCATGCTACAATTGATTCATTTCAAACGTGCCCCTGTCATATCAAAGAACTTACTGTTGATTTTATATGCTTTGCCTTACAGGTTGTGCGGCGATAATGACTTGAATTTAAGTTTTAAATAAAAAAAATCAAATATCATTGTGAAATTGTGCTTTAAACAGAAACATTCATTTTCGAACGCGCCCTTGTCATATTAAAGAATCTAATGTAAATTTGATATGTCAAGCCTTTTCGTATGTGTGATAATAAAACTTAGAAACATTTGTTATGTTAGGCTGTGTGAAGTGTTCACTTTGATCCAAATTGCTTGTTCTTTCTTTCTTCGGATTATTTCGATTATCCAATGACGATACTTATCGAAGATATTCCGATATAAAACCTATCTAAGAACACTTCCAGGCATATAAAGTACCTTCGTGTGAAATTTCATAAAGTTCCTTTTTTTTATAATAGTAGATATTAGATTACACTTTTACGCAAATTATGACTTTATTTAAAGAGCTTTACGAACTAATTGTGTAGTTGTGCCTCTTAAATCTTTAGGATTATAACGTCAAGCAGTAGATCTGGACGACTGCATTACAATCGTGCTTAGGCAAATAAGACAGTAATTTATGAATCATCTTTGGTCATAATTCGATTTGATAGTAAATCATAAACCCAATCAAAATTCAAATATAAATTCATTTTTTTCAAATGTAAATGGCATAATATAGTTTAATAATTAATAAGAAATAATGTCGCTGACTTACGATGACGACGAAAATGAAAGCTTATGAGAGAACTTCAAAAAAGATAAGGGAGTTTTCTTGGAAAAGAAAAAACCTGTGTCTGTAGTTAAAGATTCTCTTGTAAATGACATTAACTTGCATAAGTAGCTATAAAAGCAACCGAGCTCGTAAATAAAAAAAAAATTGAGAAATTACAGAGCGAAAATACCTGGTGAACCAAGTTCAAGATAGATACAAAAATTTGAACTTAAAAGCACGTTTTGTATACTAACAAACAAATTAGTGGAGACTACTGTGTTAAAGAAAAGTATACCCTAAATGTATGACATTACTTTAATTGCAAAACGTTTACTGTTAGCAAATTTATTTAATGACTTATCGACCCGCATATTATGTAACGAAATAAGAACGTAATATTGCTTGATCGATAATATATTCTTCATCTAACATGTTTTAAAAATGTATTAATTTTAACAGTTTGTCTTTTTAAAAAATGAACAACACTTAATATTCACTTGGAAATACTTGTATTTTGTTCTCCTGAACACAGAAAGCATTTGAGTTCTTTGTTTTTATCATTTATTGATTTTTTGACCAATCGGGCGCCACGTTGGCGACGCCAGTTTATGTGAAAGTCATCCGGGGCTAATGGCACAATTGGATATTTCTGTTTCGATAGACATATTGCTTTTAAAGTAATGATCATACCTGATATAAATGGAAGTTTACGAAGCTTTTAGTAGGAATTCCCGAGGGAAAACGAAACAAATGCGAATGAGGAACAAAATGGATGCGATGCATTACAGGCACGTTTTTCCTTTCATGCATTTTTTATTTGTTAATAAATTATTGAAATGTCGGTATTGCAATTTGTTTCGCTTATCTAGTTGATGGTTCATAAATAAATCTTTACCTTCATAGCGTTTCAAGCTGGTCTCTATTTACACGCAGAATGAGACAAAAGGTTTCAATATTTTTGATAAAACACTTATCGTTCAGGTTCAAACTCTTTCCCTTGCTATTTGTCAACTTACCCCATTTCTCACTATACACACACACGCATTATGTATGTATATATATATATATATATTTATATATATAAGCCCTCCTCTTTGGGTGGAGCACTGTCGTAAATATATCTCACTCGCTGTTTATTTGGCTATTAAGCAAGGCTCACCGTTTGTTTGTAAACAAACCAGCAGCACCGTAAAAGCGATGGCAAACTGTTTATTTAATGGACATTTGATGAGACGTTTATGAGCACCGATCCATGGTCCAGTTGTTAGAACTGCCGACTATCAACGTAATGGTTGTAGGTTAGATCCATGTCTAGGGAAAGGTACTAGTATATCCGCACGGATGAGTTGTGATACTGTTGTATAGCCGGGTGTTCATAATGTGGCGAGACGGTGACATGTAATACAGTGAGAGGTGGGGGGGAAGAGAGAAGGAGGACGACTACATTTATACATTTACAGTCTGTGGACTTATTACATGTATTGTAGGGAGGAGAGAGGTCAGTTCTTATGACATAGGAGGGGACAGTAATTACTTAGATGGAGAGGGGGCACATTACTTAAATGAGTTATACACAACATTCATATTACCTTCAATTTGGTTGAAAGACGACACGGAGACGCAGTTACAAAATATGATGTTTTCTTTTATTACATTCGGCCGGTTGCAATGATGATAGTTCAAAATCGACTACATGATTAAAACATTCTAACCCTTCGCTTCCAAAGGGGGACCCTCTTCTGATCAATGTCAGTTCTGTCTCCCGTCTGTCCAACTCTCACTCAAACTAGCAAACTATATTGAGAATTCATTTTTTGCTATGACGTCATGTATGGCTTCAAACACGCGCCACACACATGTGAGAAACTCACATGGGTTAAACAGGCATGGTTCGCACATGTCCAAACCATTTCTGCAGACAAAGAATTATTCTAACCTATTTTTCGACCCAACTTATTTTTCAACATATTTAAATTTGCTATTGTTCGTTCTTCTAACTGACCTTATTTTTATTCAGTTTTCATAAAAAATAATTGAACAATCAAAATTCCTTTTACTCAAACATATCTACTATTTTATATTAAATTGAACAATGTGAAATTCTACATTCCATTTCTGACCCTATTTCTGAACCTATTTCCGACTCTTGCTTACAAGGTTCGAATTTGGGTCTATCTAATCTCATTTCTACTTATTTAATGTTTTTCTTACTTACAAGAAAAGGGGACCTTTCTTGTAACAATACTATGAAACAGTTTTGTATATGGATGAGTAAATAATATATTGAAATAATATTGTTGATCACTATTTTTTACTTCTTAGAATTGTCTAAAACAGTCATAAAAATAGCAATCTGCAAACAATCTAAAGAACACATGCATGTAAGGGATCAAAGAAATATAAAGGATTTTTTTAAATGACGACTCATCGATATAATAAAAAAGTCAACATGTAGGTGGACCATAGATACAAAAGGAAAAGCTATTGACAATAGAAAATATGTATCATTGCATATAGATTTGTTTGATTCATTTAAAATAGGGAAATCAAGGAAGTATGGGTTCTTTAAATGTAATCTGTTGTTTCTATATATCTCATTCATTCCCCCTCTGATAATCCTTTCCCATTTGATTCCATTGCAACCGCTACTTTCACCTCCTTCTTATATTTTATCAAGACTTATAGTTTTTGTACTCTTATTATTACTCCTTTTTATTCGAAAAGACTTTCTCATTAGCAATATTACTTGTGTCTTTTATTGTTATCATCGCTTTTATTAATTTTAGTTGAAATCTCCCGAGAAAAGGTGTGAGGCCACTTGATCTAAAGAACTAACAAGAACGAATGGTGATTATTGCAGAGACGAAGGCAAATAGAAAACAGTAAGCAGGAAGAGAATTACACAACCTTGCAGTCCTTTAAAAGAAACTACTGGACTAGGAAGCTGTATGATAATGAGATATTAAAACAACAAATGGATAGAGACTACTAGACCAATGAGTCAAACGAACTGGAACAAAGGAAGCAGAGAATTGATCAAACAATTCTGAGGAGCACATGCCATGATAGTATTTATAGAAATGATTGAGACTCTGTGTGTGTGCGTGTGTGTGTGTGTTTGTGTGTGAGAGAGAGAGAGATAGAGAGAGAGAGAGAGAGAGAGAGAGGTGGCAATGAAAAAGAAGTGTTGGACCAATCAAATTACGGATACTTTTTCTGCTATTTAACAAGAACTTTCAAATGGAACACAGATTCACCAGCTCAAATATGACAACAATACTTCGTACATGTTCTTATAATATATTTGTAGAGATAGAGAATTGTCTCAGGTATAAAAAGTGTTTACAACGAGAGATAGAGAAAATCGATCTTACGAGAAACAGAATAAGGAAAAGATTTAATATATGGACTACAAAGACGGTTTGAATATACGGAAAGACCAAGAAGTGTTAGAGTTGATTTGTCATCGAGAGCAAACCCATCCATAAGAATCCCAGGAAGAAAAGAGCACGCTTGCGATTGAAAGGCAATAGCTGTCTTCAAAGGATTAAACGAAACTCGCTATTTTTTGTACCGCAATCCATAATAGAACCCAAATCAACTTTGAATAGATATTTTACCTGCCCCGAAAAAAAATGGACGCGAAAAAATACATGAATAGAGGGTGGTGTCATAATATAGGGACATAAATGTTTATTTTCTGAATAGTTTTCTCTGGACATCTATTTATATAGAGAAGAAACAGTGTTGGTCACAGCATCGGGATTAGTAGGAAAAGAAAATGAAAATACTCAATTAAAAATTACTCGTAATCTTAAATCAGAAAGAAAAGTTCTATCAATGCCAAAAATGTTATCACTACTATCATTTAAAAAAGATTTTTTTAATTACATTTTCACCCCAAACAAGAATGTTATCACTAATATTATAACCTCATCAGGTTAAATTTAGTATGCGTTTCATTCCCTAATTTCTGAATAACATACATTACATTGCGCAGTTTCGGTTAATCTAGTATTTCTATGTTTATACACTAAGACCGACCTGTTCGAAGCTTATAAAGTCGCATCATTTTATATATGTTAATAAGTTAAACCAGGCCTAGGGACAAAAAACCCCAACGTGCCTCCTCTCTTGAGGCTTGTATTCATGAACATCCGTGGATTAGAACTAATTTAGCTGATGTTGAAGCATTTCTAACAATTACCCCGGATATCTCAGCACTAAGTGAGACTAACCTACACTCCTCGATCCCCTCTAACTACTTTAAAATGCCTGGCTATCTCCCACTCTGCCGTAAGGACTCTGACAGACATATGCACGGACTTGGAGTCTGCATTCGTAATACCCTCTCCTTGACTAGAGAAACAAAACTAGAATCGGACGATCAAGCCTTTATGTGCTTTAGACTAAACATACAACACAACATTAGCTACTTTTATTTTCTCTACCGCTTTCCCTCGACCCAGGACTGCACCATAATAAACAAAGTCTCTGACAGCATAGACGCATCACTCTCCCTTGACACTAGCGCACATGTACATGTATTTGGTGACTTTAATGTTCACCACAAAAACTGGCTTGGATTCTCTACTTACACAGATGCAGCGGGCGGCACAACATATAGCTTCGCTATATCTCACTCCCTATCACAAATGGTTACGTTTCCAACCCGTTTCCCTGACCAGCAAGAACAACACGCATCACTTCTAGATCTGTTTCTGACTACAGTTCCCGAGGATTGTATAAAAAATGCTGACAGCCCACTCGGAAACTCTAGACCCAAAACTGAAGAGCCAGTGCTCAAAACAACCAGATATTATAAAAAGGCTAATTGGGAAGCCACCAGAGATCTTATCAGAGATGCCCCATGGGGAAATATCTTTTCTCTTTCTGCTGAACAGTGTGCAAATGAGACCACTGAATAGTTCAAAACAGGAATTAAAGCACATGTTCCCAGCCGGAAATTTTATAACAAACCCCACTCTCCCCAATGGTTTACTTCTACTTGCGAAACTGCCATTCCTCAAAGGCAGCATGCATACGGCAGATTTAACCGACATAAGTCCAGTTCAAACAGAGAGAAGTATATAGAAGCTAGAAGTAACGTTAAGAAAGAAATAGCGACAGTTAAGAGAGAATTTACTGAAACCACTAAAAAACGCATCGAAGCACAAAAATTAGGAACTCGTGACTTCTGGAAAATCTACAACAGTTTAGTAAATAATGAGTAATCAACAATTCCCCCACTAAAAATCACGAGCTTGTTAGCTCAGCAACCGATGAGGCTAATATGCTTGTCAGTCGGGTTGCCTCAAGCTCCACACTAGACCCTTCCAACCACCCCTGCCTGACTTTCCTTTGCGGACTATCATAAAAAACCTTGATACTTCAAAAGCATGATGACCTGATCTCATCCCAGATGTGCTATTAGAAAAGTGCTCAACCGAAGTAGCTCCAGTTCTCTCCAAACTATGCGACGAAGGCCATCAACTCCCCATATTTCCTCCTATAACACAGAACACGCTAGGTAACATACAAATATCCGTGCAGGAGGTCGCCAAACTAATAAAGTACCTAGATTCCAGTAAATCAACTGGCCCTGATGGCATCCCAATTATAGTGTTAAAAAAGCTTCAACCAGAACTTGCTCCCATACTTACGAAATTATTTAAGCGCTGCCTTAAGGAGAAGTGCTTTCCGACTCCCTGGAAGACCTCTACAGTTTGCCCTATATTTAAGAATTCAGGTGATAAGTCATCTCCCTCTCAATACAGACCTATAAATCTCCTGTGTGTTATGAGTAAGTTGCTGGAATCCATAGAGAAATAGTCAACCACCTCAGCAGGAATAACCTTCTTAGTGACACACAATATGGTTTCCGCTCTGCAAGATCTACCGCAGATGTGCTGACGGTTATATCACACAGGATAAGTGAATCTCTTGACAAAGGCTTCCTTTCTAGGGCAATTGCTCTTGACATATCAAAGGCCTTTGACAAGGTATGGCATAAGGGTCTACTTCACAAGATTTCCAGCTACGGTATAACTGGAAATGTTTTCTCAATCATTAAATCATTTCTCTCCGATAGGCTCATAAGAGTAGTGGTCGATGGACAAAAATCGGAGGCCTGCAATATAAATGCTGGAGTCCCCCAGGGGTCAATCCTGGGCCCAACTCTCTTCCTGATCTACATCAATGACCTCCCTAAACACATACTTAAATCATTCGTTGACATCTATGCTGATGACACAACCATCTACGGCAACACATCAAAGGCTGTAAATGACAAAGTTCTCTCTGATTCTCTCTCCTCTGATCTCGAGCGCGTGGTTCAGTGGGGGAAGATGTGGCTGGTTACCTTTAATGCATCCAAAACCAAACTCCTATCCTTACATCATCAACGCTCTGATCCCCATCTGGCATCAATTGTGATGGATGGCTCTCGTCTGGGTGAGGCTCAGTGTTTTGACAAGCTTTTGGGTTTGACCTTTACTCCTGATCTGAAATGGACAACGTACATCAAGTCTGTTGCCAAGGTCGCTGGAAAGATGGTGGGATCCTTCTACCACTCCAGAAGATATCTCACTACTGATGCAATTCTCTATCTATATAAAAGCCACGTACGTCCAAGGATGGAATACTGTTGCCATATCTGGGCAGGAGCTGCTAAAAACAGCCTATCCTGCCTTGACAGAGTACAAAATAGACTTCGTGGCTTAGTGGGGGATGCCCTTTTCTCTACCCTGCAACCCCTCTCCCACAGAAGAGACGTTGCGAGCCTATCCTTGTTTTATCGTTATTTCCATGGCAGATGCTTGTCTGAACTCCAATCTCTGGCACCCCCTCGCCAATCTTTCACGAAAAACACCCGTCTAGCTGAATCCACTGTGAAAAATATCCCCAACTCTATATCTGTGCCTAAATCAAAACGCGGATTCCATGAACAAAGCTTCTTTCTTAGAACTGCACGCCTGTGGAACTCTGTTCCGTCTGCCTGCTTCCCTCCGGACTACAACTTGGATGTCTTCAAGTCCAATGTTAACAAATTCCTAATGAACCGCCCCCTTAAGTAAACACTTCAGCAAATCTCCTCACTAACTTAATGTACTTGCAATAACCCTTATCCCTGAGTGGCTTCCAGGCCTTGATAAGTGGTGATCACTGTGTAAAAAAAACAACAAAAAAAACTCTACAACAAACACCTTAATGAATCTTGCTTTCCTGGCTGTTGGGAAACTGCTTCTGTGGTACCAGTATTCAAGAATTCTGGCGAAAGAACTGACTCATCAAATTATCTCCCCATTAGCCTCCTCCCACTTTTCGCCAAAATATTTGAGACCATAATTAACCATGCTCTAGTCCGTCACCTTACAGATGCTAAACTTCTGACTTACAAACAATATGGATTTAGACAAGCCCGTTCCACAGCAGACATCCTGACTGTAATCTCTGAACGTATATACCATTCACTGAACAAAGCGGGGAGGGCAAAACGGTAGCTCTAGATATATCCAAGGCTTTTGACAGAGTATGGCATGAGGGTCTCCTCAGGAAAATTAGATCACGACGGTCGTACATCTAAACAATATAATATAAATGCGGGAGTGCACCAGGGGTCTATACTTGGAATTCTATTGTTGCTGATATTTATAAATGACCTCCCAGACAAAATTGCCTCTGAGATGGGTATATATGCTGATGAAACCACACTCTATAACAGGCATGACAGGAAAATAAATGAACACATATCTAAAGAAATGGCAAAAACACTAGAGGAAGACCTCCAATCTAGAGTAGAATGGGGACAAAAATGGATGGTCACATTTAATGCTGCCAAGCTAAACTGATTTCCTTCAATAATTACAAGAAACCTTCTCTGCCACCAATAGTAATGGCCAGTGACTCTTTATCTGATAGTACATCTTTCAAAGTGATTGGCCTACCGTTCACAGGAAACATGAGTTGGAACAATTACATTGAACGCATTGCCAGGGCCGCTGCAGAGAAGGTAGGCTCTCCCTACCGTGCTAGAAAACTACTTACACTCAAAAGTATCCTGTACCTCTATAAGGCCACCATTCGCCCATGTTGCTGTCACATGTGGGCTGCTGCATTTGCTGCTAGTCTCTCACTCCTTGACAAGGTTCAAAAGAGAGTCGCCAAACTGATAGGCCCTGAACTGTCATCTAAGCTCCAGCCTCTGTCCCATCGACGAAATGTTGCATCCCTCTACCTGTTCTACAAGTATTTCAATGGTGCCCTGGCGAACTACAGACACTTGTGCCCCCACGACGTAGACACCCTCTACAAACCCGACAGGTAGCTAAATCCCACCCCCACACAGTAGATATTCCTAGATGTAAAATATCTTTCTACCCCAGTAATTGTTATTGCTGTTGGTAAAGTATTGTTGTTTCTGGAGTCCTTGTTGCTGTAGAGACAGCCTGTCTTCCATTTTCTGTTGTCTTTCAGATAGCTGTTGATGTTGGTTCTGTTGTTGTGGTGGGTATCCACTTGGTGAATTCGAATCTCTCGTTGTCAAATTGTCGTGGTCCTAGAATGAACACTAAGGAAAACACGGATACGGAGATCTTTGAAAAGGTGAAATATATTAAAAAAATCGGCACATACAAAGAAAAACCGTCGCAGTAAATACAGTCAAGACGGGATGTCTACAGACTCGAAATTTGATATACAGGGCACTGAGATTTGGAAAAATCTATGTGATCGGTTTCGGCCAGAAATTTGGCTTTTAAGTGGTCAAAGTTCAACAATTTGACCTTTGAAAACTCTACCAAACTCCTCCGACAATTTTGAGTCTAAACACTTGAAATTTTAGATATAGGTTCGTTGGACATGGATCTAACTTAATAACTTGGGTTGAGACCAAAACAATAAATTTTAAGGAGTCAAAATAGGGGACAAAGTTTTAAAAAATTGACCGCTTTTTTTTTTTGCTCAACGTATACCTCCAAATACCCGGGCAATGCCGGGCACCCATGCTAGTATATCTATAAAAGTGAACGTGTCTGTCTGTTTATGTGTGTGTGTGAGTCTGTGTATATTTCCCTACGCAATAACTCTGTCAAGTTTTAGTCTACAGACTCAAAATTTGATATACATGGTACTGAGATTTGGGAAAATCTATGTGATTGGTTTCGATCAGAAATTTGGCTTTTAAGGGGTCAAAGTTCAACGATTTGACCTTTGAGAACTCTACCGAAGTTCTCCGACAATTTTGGGTCTAAACACTTTAAATTTTTGATGAAGGTTCACTGGATATGGATCTAACTTAATCACCTGATTTGAGCTTAAAACAATACATTTTAAGGGGTCATAATAGTGGTCAAAATTAAAAAAATGACTTACACTATAGCGTATTTTGAATCTTTTATTGAATAAATCGATTCAGATAACTTGATTAATAAGTATAGCTAATATCTATTTAATGTAGCCGCCTTCAGCTTCAATCACCACCAAGAAATGAGCCACGAACAGGGAGCATGCTTTTGCCACAAGCGCCAGCGGTAGCTCGGTGAATACTCAGTGGATAGCGGCGATCAGGCAGACTTTGGTGTTGTGGGAGGTTATAGTAGTAATGTTCTCGACGTATGACCAAACGATGTAGTCCAGCGGTTTCAGTTAGAGAAGGGTACAAACCGTATTACTCCTTTTAGACCTAAGCCTGGGTATCTTTGGACTTGTTGACTGATCCGAGTCCTGCTGTTACACACAGGGTCTGCCAGCGGCCATCTTATTGCACCAGGGGATCACCACATTCTCAAATACATCCAGCAACACATTGGTATTGACTTTCAAGCAGGCTCTGAAAATGTGAGCCGGCATGATATGGCTCTCAATTTGAACCACACTAAAGATCATAACCATAGCCGAAAACTACGTTGAGCTGAACTCTCCAGCGTTGACCCGTATGGATTTGCATTTTGAAGCTGCTGGCAATGGTTGTCGTAACTTGCATCAGGAGAGAAATTGAGTTCTACAGCGGCGTATCCCCGATCTGGCTCATTACACATTGTGTCATTTTTTACACAACTGGCCAACTAGTAGATGGTCTGCAACAAGAAAAAACGGTTTTGATCAAACGCAAATGGAATCATGTCTTTTCTAGGGCGATGGTTTTATCATTCCACCCTATGTAATATATATATATATATATGTATATATATATATGTATATATATATATATATATATGTATATATATATATATATATATATATATATATATATATATAAATGTTAGAGAATGGATCGGAGAGAAAGAGGGAAGTTAGGGTTAGGATAAATTATATTGAGACACGTTGACCGGAAGTCAGGATCAGCTGATCGGATTGCGTGTGAGTCACGTGATCAGGTTAGCTGAATCGTCGAGAATTGATTTGGGCTTAGAACGCGACGGACGGCTTCACAGATGTCTCCCCCCTTCATTGGGGGGGACGTGTGTAGAAATGAGACCAAGAGAAACCACACAAGCCAGAGATTCACTTTCCATCCTTCTGTGATACATCTAGAAAGTGAAGTAAACTATAAAAGCAAATTCCTTGTCTTGGAATGAAATGAACCTTCGTCCAACAGGTACCAGTGTCCCTTCCAAGAGACGAGATGTTTCCAGATGGACCAAGATCCAAGACGCAGAAGGTATGTCCAAAAATACATGTACCACACACACACACACACAACGGCATATGAACATATCATTTAATAGAAAGACAACTAGATGACCACACAACGTTAACTTTTACTAGACGATCACACACAATTCCCTTTATTAGATAACAACACAGCATATATATATATATATATATGTATATATATATATATATATATATATATATACACACTGAATTACATAAATAGTGCGAAAAACATGCGGACTACAAAAGTATACTGATCGATATTTAATTTCCCCTACCACGAAAGGATGTGACACAAGGTTAGAACGTGGGAAAATATGTCAGTACTTCAAATGAAGGAGACCTTCAGCCATATGCTTGAGTATCCTCGTCGACATTCCCCGATGAGAGGGCCTCACGCAACAAGCGATAAACTTGGTTCTCCCGAGAACAAGAAAAAACCGGGGTTGATCAAACGGACATAGAATCATGTCTTTTCTAGGTCGACAATTTTATTGTTCATCCCTATATATATATATATATATATATATATATATATATATATATATATATATATATATATATATATACACACACACACTGAATGACATTTTCTGAGTATGGTAAGCATTATCAGACACTCTTCCTGCAAGCATTTAGTGAAAGTGGAACAGAGAATACTACCTTGTTTTCTCTTGAGAGAAAGGGAGGTAGACTAGGGCGACTAAGGATTAAGAGGAAAACTCTAGTAGATGTAAATATCCGCTCACATCTGCTGCTCAACTGTGATAGATTAAATGTCCGTTTAGTTTTAAAGTGTTTTTTTTAATTTCAGTTTTACATCGAAATATTCGACAAATTTACTGTAATAATAATGGAAGAGACAAACTAAGGTAATTTCCTTAGAAACGGACACAACGTAAAAATAAATAAGAAAACACTAAATATACGGCTTTACATCATTTTCTAAGAAAATATTGATTTGTTTGAGGAAATCTGAAATAAATAACAATTTTCAATATCACAGATGTTTAGCTCAAAAATGTATGCATAACATGGTGCTTACCTTCGCAATAATCCATACAAAAGACATTGAGATAAAAATTAAAATGGTTTCCACGCAATTTTTTAGAATAAAATATAGACGCAAACTCAAACGCAGTCCTATACTGATTGGAGCTTAATATAGTATATTCATACGTGACTTGAACTTTTTATATTTACTCATCGATGGATTCCATAACCAGCAATTACTGGGACGACGATGTAGTATGATTCTTTCGCAACTGCACTTGACACGAATTCGACAGATTCAGAAAATAACCTGACAACTTTAAAATTATTCTCAGATACTACTATTGAGCTACCTAATATTTCTATCAGCCGCGTCGATATATAGTAACACCAAATCCTGGAAAATTGACTAATAGAAGCAGGGACATCTCTACCTTTTCACCATCTCCGAAATATTCCAGAAAACAGCTCTATATGGGAAACTGTAGTAATCGTTAGTAGTGGAATCTGAATAAATTGGATTACTTAAGGGAACGGCCCATTAAGAACTTATTTACATTGGACTTGAAGGCAACGATACTGTAGTCAGTTAGAAAGCAGGAAAACAGAACAGTTCCACAAGCGTGCAGGTCTAAGAAAGAAACTTTGTTGATGAAATCTACGTGTAGGTTAAGGCACAGAAAAAAAGTGGTGGGGAATTATTTATAGTGGTTTCAGCTAGACGAATGTTTCTCGTGAAAGACAAGCCAAAGGGAGCATAGTGTGGAGCTCAGACGAGCACTTGTCATGAAAAAGTGATAACACAGTCTCGCAACGTCTCTTCTGTTGGAAAGAGGTTGCAGCGAGGACAAAAGGACATCTTCCACTAGGCTACGTAGTCTATTTTGAACTCTGCTGCGAAAACATCACAGGAACCCAAGAGAAACATGAACATTACTGACTTGACCATTTTCATCAACGTGAAGTTTAATACATACGTATTATTTTGGGATGTATTGGACCACTCTTCTCATCTTGAGTGCTATTTTCACAACGTTTTATTTGATGTAACCTTTTTTATGTGTATCTTGTCAAACTGAAGCATTTGGACTGAATTTCGAACGGAACTTTTTATTTACTTTATAGGGGTAGCATGCTCTTGTTACGTCAGCCATGACTGGGTAATGGTCCTAAGTAATTCGCAATTGTATTTTTCAGTTACCAACACGGAGAATTAAACTTTCAATATTAAGGAGAATATCACTTTTACAATTGATTTTTCCAAATACTCTTACCACTGCGCCATGGGTTCTTGAAGAGACGGAGGGGCAACTTCAACTTTTTTTTGCCAGCAAAACACGTCTCAACATACAAAAAGCTGAATAAACATTCCAACACAATTACAGTTAAAACAAGTTACTCAATATGGTCTCCGTAATTATTTTCACAATGCAAGAACCTATGGCATTGTGAATAAAGTACTTAGTAAAATTCAGTTATAAAGTCTTCAGGGGGTTGAGCATTCACCTCTCAGTTTTTATGTAAAATATAACTGCGAATTACTTAAGACTTCAACCAAGTCATGGTTGAACGAAAGCGAGCGTGTTATGTCCGTGGATTAAATAAAGGATTACAATTGAAACTCTCTGCAGATTCCCGAATTCGACAAAAAGAGTCCCGAGTTCGTAAAAGTACACCTAAAGAAGGTCGGAGGTTAAATCGACCGAAATAATTTGCAACTAACATTCAAGATGAGAACAGTATTCGAAAGAATCGAAAACACCCACTAAAAGCTGATTTTATTTGTTAATAGCTACCTAATTATTCATTTATTTAATATCTAACATATCTAAATAACACCACCTTAACAACTTTTAAGCAATTAAGTGTATGATATATGCTATTATCAGTTAGATTTTGCTTTAGCTCATCTTCGAACTATATGTTAAAATTACTGGTTTTTAAATTAAACGAAATTGTTTAACTTTATTTTAACCAAACACCGTGGTACATACCTAAGAGTTATCAATGAAAATTTCTTAGACTGATTTTAATTTAGCGGGGGCTCTCCGCCTTACTGAGTCGTAATTACGCTAAAATGTATTTTATTTCTTGCAGATTTCGTATTAATTATTACAGAGACACATTTCTATTAGATAGTATATTGTACCTAATATATAGTTGTGATTTCAAAACTTAAAACAAATAGATTGAGTGCTACCAGTTAGATTCAAAACAAAAAAAAATATTTAGCGCTCCAGCCACTTCAACTACTGATGTAGCTATTAATAAATATGTAAGAAACAGTGTATATAAAACGACTTGAATTATTATGATTATTGATTGTTTGAATTTAGGCAGGCGCAGAAAGAAGTAAACTATGTCGGCAAGTTGAAATGGGCATTTTGCTTTTCAACTTGTTGACATATTTTTGTACACGTTATTCATCCATCCAAACAAAGATTTTACTCGTTATAAACCATCCTTGGTGTATGACTACTATTTCCGGTAGATGTCAGTGTTATTGGACCAGTAGTTTAAAAGTTTATCAGTTAAATATTTACACATAGACAGACGGACACACAAATGCGTCTACTGTTTTAGTAATGTAGACAACCTAAATTTTCTTAATTCATTATATATATATATATATATATATATATATGAGTATTTTTACATATATTCATATATAGTGGCGCAAAAAGAAGGTCCGTACTCATCCGTACCTGTGTCATATTTTCAGAAACCCAAATTTAAGCTTATTTGAATATAACTGTTTAAACTTCCTATACCTCATTTGATTCGCTTTTTATTCCGCTATAATTTTACCTATTTATATTTGACTTTTAATTTAAATATATTAGTATTTACGCCAATTCAAAAAATTAAATGAAAATCGAGAAGGCAAAAAGAAACTCCACACAATAGAAAAATGTTATTTAATTGTAACTTTAAAACATAAATACAACAGCAACGCAATAGAACTAGTTAATATTTTGTAGCATAACCCTTCTGTAATTTACAACCTGCAATTTTTTGGGAATTCCTTGAATATGTTAGCAGCAATATTCTGATGAAATGGCATTCCACTTCTCTTTAATTTCTGTCCAACGTTCTTCCAGATTTGAAATTTTATCATTGCGTAGCTGTTATTTGATTTAATTCCATACGTTTTCGATAGGATTGAGGTCTGGAAATTGTGCAGGCCAATCCGAATTCGGAATATCTCTCTCTTCAAAGTACTTCTTGACATTGCTAGTTTTGTTAAGTGGAGCATTATCCTGTATAAAGATGGGATTATCATCCAAATATTGACCAAAAAACAAGGTAAAAAAAAGCTCAGTGAATATTTTAATGTACTTGGTCGAATTAATTCGACCTGGCAAGCAAACTATAGGTCCTAGATCATTGGCACTAAGAAGGCCCCGTACCAGAAATAAACTTCCACCACTTTGCAGCGTTGAAACTGTGCACCTAGGATTAAATTCTTCATCCTTCTTTCGAGGGACGTACAGCCTACCATCACTACTAGTATATTGGACTTGCTTTCGTTGCTAAAATTAACTTTCGACCAATATAAAGTCATGGTCTTAATTGTATCTGACCAAGTCCAAGCGGCGCTTTCTGTTCCTTACAGAAATCATTGGCTTACGTCTTGCAACACAGCCTCGCAAATTAAATTCCTTCAATCTGTTCTTACCTGTAGAAAGAGAGCACTTATATAATAGTGCCCCATTGTTGTTTGATTAAGAAGCCGTTTCAAATCTGTTTCTGAGGTATGATAGCATTGCTATTTCCTGTAAGAAGTTATCTAAGACGACCAGATTTAGGAGCATCACGAACACTGCATAGCAAGAGGAAAAACCCGAGCGTAAAATACGGTTAAATATGATATTTTAATTTGTCCAGATTTCGTATATATTATTATACAGTTGTGATTTGGAAATTAAAAAAAGTATTAGGTTCTATCAGCTAAAATCAAAGCCGAAAGCAAAACTGTAGCATTTAAAACCACTGTACCAACGTGACACGCATATGAACTTAATACTTAAATAATCAAAAATAAACTAAGATGAATGTACAAAATATCCAAAGATGCTTTAAAAATTGTGTTCCAAGTCCTTGAAAAATATTGCCGCTTAAGTTATAGGTAGTAATACGCCAAGAAATCAAAACTTTCCTGGAATCATTTTCTCATCCCTTGGTCAAACAAACAAAAAACATAAATATTAACATAAACATGTATAATATAAAAAAAAACACAAGTAAGGCACATCGCGAATATTTAATAACAACAAAAATATCACATTAGTGTAAACCGTGTTCGCAAAAAACTTCAAATTCATCGATTTAACATTCACAAGCAACATGAACTGAAATTACTACGTTGAAGACATTGCGAAAGCTGCTGCAAAGAAAGCGAGGTCCCTTTATCGTGTTAGAAGATTATTCACACCTGATAATAACTTGTAAAAAGCCACCATTCGCCTATGCATGAACTCTTGTTTTCATATCTGGTACCACTAGTCGTTCCCTCTTGGACAGGGTCCATAGAAAGGTCTCCAATCAAACAGCTTCTGCACGGATAACTAAGCTTCAACCCCTGTCTTATCACCGCAACGCTTCATCCGTGTGCCTATTTTACAAGTATTTTAATCGAATTTGCTCTTATGAACATATCGCATTAGTACCATCCTCGACATACATTCCTTCAACCAACCTTTTTATTAACAAAATCACACCCCGTTCAATATAAAGACCCCTAGACAACGAAAAGCCTTCTATTCAAGTAATATCTCCCTTAGAACTGCTAAACGTTAGAAATCTGTCCACTGAATATAATTCCCTTTTCTGAATATACTGACATGCAGAAGTGTCAATGTTATGTAAACTAATATCTGATTCAACTTTCCTAAACATGCTTCTAAATACTAGCAGCTCGCGTCCAATTAACAATATGCTTTTGTAAGGGCGAACATAAAAGATAATAGAACATATGCTCGACTCGTTGCTATTACCGCCGAAATTTCATAGTCAAATAAAACTTCATATAAACAAGTTAGTCTCAAGAATCTTTAATTCGTTATCGCATGAAAATTTGTGCTCATGAGAATCTATTATTTTATCACAAATAAAATATCAGTTAGTAGATTTAGTGGTAATCAAAGTGATAAAAATGGAGAGAATCCACAAGATTTGACGGCCAATAAACTTCCACAGCTACATAAAATTAACCTAAGAATTGTCTACACTACAGGGTAGAACGATAAAATTGTCGCCCTAGAAAAGACTAGTTGGCCAGCTGTGTACAAATGTCAAAAGCGATTGGAACTTTCTATCGCGTCTGAAATTGACACAATGTTCAACGAGCGGGAACGGAGATGCGCCGCTGTGCAATTTATGCTCTTTATCGATTCAAATTATGACAACAGGTTCATTGCCAGCACTTTCAAAATGCATCACTTGATTGCCACAAATAACAGGGAAGTTCCCAGGGCGATTAAAACAAAGATTCCGGCAATGGTTATGGTTTTTGGTTTGGTTTCAAGTGAGGGCCATATTATATTCCCTCACATCTTTGATGTCGGCTTTAAAGTCAAGACCAAAGTGTACCTAGATGTGTTGAAGAATGTGTTGATCCCCTGGCGCAATCAGATGGCCTCTAGAATACCGTGGATGTGACAGCAGGACCTGGCGCTGCCCCACAAGTCCAAAGAGACCCAGGCTTGACTTCAGAAGGAGTGCTATAACTGTGTACACTTCTCTCACTAGCCCCTATTCTTCCTCGATCTTAACTCTTTGGATCATACGTCGAGAACATTATCAACATGACCTACCAAAAAACTAAAGGCAGCCTGATCGCCGCTATCCCCCGATGTTCACCTAGTTCCCGCCGGTACTTGTCGAAAAGGCATACTCCCAGTTCCGGACTCGTAACAAGGTGATGATTGAGACTGAAGGTGGCTACATTCAATAGACTCGGCTTCACTACATAATCAAGTTACCTGAATTGATGTTTCTAATAAGTTTTCAAGTAAAATTGTAGTGTTGTTTTCTTTAGGGCGACAACTTTATCGTTCCACCTTGTACATCAATAAAATACAAAAAAATAACAGTAGCTTATGCTGTCATATATAGACAAATATACATAATTAGTAATCAATTAAATTGTGTCTGAAATGAGTATAAGTGCACGCACAAGGCAATCTGTTAATATTCAATGCTACTAAAACTATGCTTTTTTTTTCCTTTAACAATTACAAAAAAACTTCTAACAATAATACTTTACCTAAGAGCCATACGTCAAACTCCTTTTACTAACATTCACAGGCAACATGAATTGAAACAAATACATTGAGGACATTGCTAAGGCTTCTGCAAAGAATGTAAGTTTCATTTACAGTGCTAGAAAATGACACACAGCAGAATGCCTCTTATATATATACAAAGCCACAATTAGTTGATGCATAGAATATATTGGCACTTTTGGGCCAGTGCGATTACACCTAGTTTCTCCCACGGATATAAAATCAAAATTAAGTCTCAAATTTAATACGTCCCATGCTGTCTGCTCGACTTAAAGCTCTGACCCATCGCCCCAATGTCGCCTCTCTATGCCTGTTCATATTTTAATGGAATGTGCTGTGATGAACTAATTAAACTTATTCCTCATCGACGTACGTACCCCAGATTAATCCGACAATCAACAAAATCCCATCCCTTCACTGTTAACGTTATTAGATGCTGATAAGACTTCCACCATAGTAGTGTCTTCGTGCAGACTGATAGAGGTTCGGATTTCCTTCATGTTTCCTGCTTCCCTTTTAAAAAGTGATGTGAACAGATATTTGGCTGCCCAACTCATCACAATCTCCTGTTAGACACCATCTCATATAATAACCACTGCTGTTTCAAGTGGAAACATGCCTCGTTCTTTTAAAGTTTGTTATCAGCTTTCGCCCTATTTTATTATCCGTGCTGGAATTTTGCTTTCAAGTTCCTTTTCTACGTTCTTAATCTCATCTATATTATTGTTCTTGCATTTGATATTTTTAACTGCTTCCGCAGAGTAAGGGCAGCAAGGAATTGTCACATCTGAGACAACTTCTTTCTTTACAGGTCCAATTGATTTACGAGTTTCAGTTTCCATGGTCGTGTAATGGTTTTGCGCTGAACTAACATTGTTTTTGAAGTTGAGGGGTTGTTTTGTTTTTCTGACAGTGCATATGCAATCCGGTTCATCTTCCTCTGGATATGTTGCTAGAAATAAGTCTTAAGAAAAGTGATTGTATTTTTTGATAACAGCTTGATAGGTTTTTTAGGTTCGAACTTTTATTACCTGAGTTTTTCCTTATTCATCAACTTTACTTCCTTTATATTCTTCTTCCAGAATCAATTATTCCTCATCCGTCTCTGTTATTCTTGTGATAATGGCGGTTTAATTGTTTAATTGTTGGCGGAAAAATAAGGTTTATTGTAGATCTATTCAGTGTTTGTGAATGTTAGTGGCAGATCCTAATAGTGAAGTGGATTTGTGGATGAGTGTTATATATTTGTCTTGATAAACAAATGACTGATGATATGATTCCGACTTTATTGTGATGTTGTGCGTTCACCAGTAACGGCAAATGCGGAAAACTTGATAGGATTTTTAATGAACATATATTGTTACTCATGTGGGTTGTTGTTTCTGACCTCATATGGTCTGGCTCATCCTTACTGAACAAACTCCTGATTGTTATACCTTTGGCAGGTTAATTTAAGGAGTAGAATATTTCTGTTTCTAGGACAAACGTAGAAGAATATTTTCCCTGCTCCGGTGTGTGTGTTTTATTTGAGCATCTTATCTTCCCGTTTCACTTTGAAAACTTTGAATAGCAAATCAATAAAATATCTTTTCTGCAACTGACCATCTAATATTTCTTTTTTGTTGCTACAGATGGCGCTGATAAGGAATCTGACCCTCATTGATCTCTCTAATGGCTATTGTGCCACTTCCAGAAAGAAGAAGGTTTCCACAATTACTTATCTTTTCCTGATGCATAAACGGCTTTATTGACGCCTATTAGCCTGGGAGCCGGTATGCTAGTATGTATAATCATTTTTACTCGATTATCTCTTAGTTACTTTCTCGTTTCTACGCTTGCTCATTTGGTATTGGAAGCTGTCCTCTATTAACCCTTTGATTGCTAAAAAATCTATAATATGTAGAGAATAAACGACAATCAGTAATTTTCCCACAATCCAACAACCAGAAATAGCGTGCACGCAAGCAAGAAGGCAAAACTGTTTTCCCGGCGATTCGCTCCTCAAACAACCTAAGAGCCAATAAACAGCTCCCTCGCATTTTCCCTAAGCCACACTAGATGATATGAAAATCACACCTTCTTATGTCCGCGATATCATAAAAAAATTATCCACCTCCAACGCGTGTGAGCCTGATCTCATCCCTGCTATACTAATTAAGAAATGCACTACTGAAATAGCCTCCGTAATTTCACAGCTCTACAATGAATGTCTTGCGGAATCTTGCTTTTCTAATGGCTGGAAAAGGGTTTCTGTTGTACCAATGCACACGAATTCTGGTGAAAGGACTTACCCTTTCTATTATCGCCCTATCAGTCTCTTTCTTGCCTTCGCTTAAATCTTTGAGACCTTAATTAATCAAGTACTAGTCTACCACCGCGCAAAAACAAATCTTTTCTCTCTGAGAAACAGTATAGGTTTTGAAAATGTCGTCCTATTGCAGATAATTTAATAGTCATCTCTGAACGCATATACCATACACTGGATAAGGCGGGCGAAGCCATGGCTTATAACGCTTGATATATCCAAAGTCTTTTGACAAAGTCTGGCACGAAGGGCTGCAATGAAAATTAAATCATCCGCTATAATTAGATGTATACTAAATATAGTTTGAGCCTTCTGAGTATCCTGTACTTCTACAAGGCAAACATTCATCCATGCATAGAGTATTGTTGCCGCATCTTGGATGGTGCATTTACCACCAGCCTCTCCCTCTTGGATAAGGTCCAAAAAGAGTTTCTAATCTAACATGGCCCACTTGGTCAACTAAGCACCATCCTCTGTCCCATCGCCGCAGTGTTGCATCTCTGTGCCTGTTTTATAGATATTTTAGTGGAATGTGCTCTGATGAAATCGGTTCAATCCGAAAACCCGCTCAGTAACAAAAAAACGCCCTTTTTACTGCTAAATGCGAGAAAGTTTCTATTCTAATAGTTCGTTCCTTCGAATAGCTAAACTTTGGAATTCCTTTCCTGCTACCTGTTTCCATGACTCTACTGATATGCAGAAGGTTTAGTGTAACGTAAACCAACATAAAATGAAAGGAGCTGTCTTTAATCGCAGAGCCTGTGGCAAACCCTTGTACAAAGAGACCAAAGACACCGAATAGTGTGTCTAGCAGGCATTCAGTTCCTCTCTAATTTTTTTTCATTATTTAATTATTCATTGTTCTTAATTGTATTAATTGCTGACTTTCATTGATATATATATATATATATATATATATATATATATATATGTATGTATATATATATATATATATATATATATATATATATACATATATATACTAGCTGTACCCGGCCACGCGTTGCTGTGGCTCAGTTTGTTAAAATGGAACACATGTGAAAGTAGAGAAAAGTTTGATTCTTTTTTTCAAGAGAATGAACAAATTATTTATTTTTTTTAACAGATGTTAAGAAAATAAACAGAAAAATACTTCCATCATTAATTATGCAAACAAATAAATAAAATGTTGATTTAGTGTTTCAATATGCTTATAAATTACGATAAAACTTGCTGAGTATGCACTGTTTTACTGTTGTTGTAAAAATGGAACGGAAACTTAAATTTTGCTTCATTTTAATCTTTCTTAATTTTTTAATTGTGCCCCCCCAAACGAATATAATCAAAACAGTAACATTCAACAATTGTACTTTATGTATATAAAACACGAAATGGGTGTTTGTATTACTGTACACATAGATTCGAAAAAGTTGTCAAAAAACAAATATATAACAAATAAATGTTAGCAAACGCAAGATACGTTACTTTTCTGCCAAACTGGATATATTTTTTGTGTTTTTATTCAATGTAACATATTTATTCAGCTCGAAAACCATACAGTGTTTACCGATGTATTCGAAAATTCAAGATGGCGCCTCACACCCTCTTTAACACCGTAAGTATGGAAAATGGTGTTATAAATAAACAAACTATACAAAATACTATTAAAAACCCGCCGAATATATGTCAACCTATGTCACGGTAACATATATTGAGCGAGTTTTTAACAGTATTTTATCCGTTTTTTTATTTATAACATCTTTTCCCACACTTACCGTGTTAAAGAGAGAATCAGATGCCATCTTGAATGTTCCAATACATCGGTAAACACTGTATGGTTTTCGAGCTGAATAAACATGTTACATTGAATAAAAACACGAAAAATATATCCAGTTTGGTAGAAAAGTAATTTATCTTGCCTTTGATAACATTTATTTGTTATATATTTCTTTTTGGACAACTTTTTCGAATCTATGTGTACAGTAATACAAACCCCACAAAATATTTATTAAAAAAAAAAAAAGTTAATAACGAAAGGGAAATAATTCCATTTTTAAACGAAAAAGTCAGTTTACCTAACTTACTGTATTAATGCTATTTTTTTAAGCAAGAAAAAAAAGGTAACTATCCAGATACGCTACTACAGAACACCGACCACTCTAATTTGTTTTTTATAGGTAATTGAGGTCGCTGACAACGAATCTGATAGTCAAACTTGGGGCAAATTTACCGTTTGCATGGTATTTACCCCTGAACCCACGAACTTCTTTCCACCATTTTGCAGCATCCGTTTATGCTACGCGCATGCATGCTGTAGCATGCACGCTGTAGCATAAACGACGGCTTCACCAAGCAAACTATGTTGAGGGGAGGGGATTTTTTTTCCAGGACATAGAATTTTCTAATTTTCAAAAATACACTATAGCGCTTTTTGGGTGGAAAATTTAAAATTAGCTGAAAAAGAAATAAAATAAGAAAAGGAAAGCACACCAAGTTGGAGTAGGGGGGGGTAATTTAACTGTTTTCTTTTTTTTACCTGGAACATCGAATTTTCAAATTTTCCGTAAGTAACGCACCGACATTTACCAATTAGAACACCATTTAACATTTTCCGAAGATTTTACTTTGTACATTGGGGGCGCGCGCCCCAACATCACATCCCCTCCCCCCAAACAAATTAGAGTGGTCGGTGTTCTGTAGTAGCGTATCTGGATATGTACCCCCCCCAAAAAAAAAATTTAGGTTTGGCTATAAATTCCTAAACTCATTTCACCCTAAATAATTTAGGTGACTGAAATAGGAATCTAATTGAATCTTTAATTTCCTGAATAGTATCCGATAATTCATTTTTCTTCGAGTTATATCGAATACATTAATACGGACTTTAGGGGCTTTTTTCGTAATGTTACTGTAAAAATTATTTTTTATTGTTACAAATCACGATGCTTTAAAAGAAGCAAAAATAAATTCTTGCGTTTTTTATTTACTACTGAAAACCATAACTTTAGTAAAGGTATGTTTTGTTTAAACAAAATAAAACATTTTCACCAAGAGTTAAGTAAAAATAATTAGTTCATTATATTCTGCGATCATTATTTGAAAAATACTGCAATTTTCATTAAAATTCGTTAATTTTCTGATTTTTGGTGAATTTTTAAGTAAAGGTAGGAATCAAAATGTGTATACACTTTGAGCGTCGGCATTCATTTTTCGACCACGTGTGGTTAATTCAAATTAAAGTTCAATCACATGATTATATTATCAATAAACCCATTGAAAATTTACCGATATTTTAAACACATTTTTTAGTGATGTAATGTTGTCAACTGAGATTTAAAACAAAAAACGCGAGATCAGGAGAAAGAAATGTCCAGAAAATCGCTAGCCAGTTTGGCAGAAAAGTAACTTATCTTGCCTTTGATAACATTTATTTGTTATATATTTGTTTTTTGACAACTTTTTCGAATCTATGTGTACAGTAATACAAACCCGTGTACAGTAATACAAACCCCTTCGGGGAGATTGGAATGCCCCCCCCCACCTAAAATGTACTTGGAAAAATCGATTTTATAGTGAGATTTAAGAATGGTTAGTCGAAAAAAAGGTGAAAAACAAAACAAATAATCAATAAATAATTGTTACCAAAGGCAATAAATGCTAATTTTTTTTTACTTACATGAATGAGTTTATTTTATGTTTTAAAGTATTTTCAAGCAATCTAATGCGGGTGTCTGGGTGCCAAATACCTCCAGATTTTCTAGAATTTCCCGCTAGATTGTCAACGAAATCTCCAGATCTAGCAGGAAAACCGCTAAATTGTAACACTGGTCACGTGACAGGAAGCGGTAATAAATAATTGTCCCTAAATAAAAAAATTGCCTCTCGGTAAAAAGAAATCCACCTATTTATCATAGAAAAATTAAGTATAATGTTATAATTAAAAAGGAATATATAAAAACACACATGGATATAGTAAACATATTATACCAAAACGTGGAAGCCATCCGTCCAGTGGTGTTTTAGACAATTAACTCCGAACGAACCAACATTTACATTTTTATATATATAGATATATATATGACTACTTAATTTTATCACATAAATTTATATATGAAACTTTAATTTTATGCGTAAATTTTTAGTATTTATTTCAACAGTGCTCAATACATAGGTAGAGCTATGTTGTAAGTTATAAATATATATGGCAATTAAGCTACACAGAATATTCCGCGTTCATTCTCGCTTATATGCTTAATTGCCATATATTTTTATAACTTACTATATATATATATATATATATATATATATATATATATGTGTGTGTGTGTGTGTGTGTGTGTGTGTGTGTGTGTGTGTGTGTGTGTGTGTGTGTTCTGAATGCTTAGTTTTCCTACATAGTGAATCGGGTGACATTTAAGAAAGAACGTTTTTGACATATTGAAGGTACTTATCAAACGAAAAAGAAAAAAAGAAAACCTTTGTATATAGAAACGTAGTTTCTCTTCTTTCAGACTTTTAAAGTGCAACATCTACAACTAATTTTGATTGGAAACAAAGGTCGGAGTTCAAGAAAGATTGAAAGTCATTTCGTAGACTTCGCTCCTGTCTATCTTGATTTAATCTTGGTTCGTTTCACCAATAACGTTATGTTTGCTACTTGACACTGAGATCAAGCATTATGAACGGCCGCTTTATAATTCTAATGAAACAAGAACACCTGATTCTTAACGGATTGATTGGTTCAAAATGTCAGCAGTCATAAAATACATTAATTTTAATATATTAGACATTAGCGGTAATTTTTATCTTTGCACAGACCTTTGTATTTCGTAGTTATTATTATTACTCCCGCGGAGTTTTCGTAGAGGCCATATTCAAAGATTTGTCTTTGAGAAGGAACTATAATTACCTGGAGTCAGAATGACAACAAGTTACCCCAGATTTTCATCAGTACTCTCAATCTCTTTCAATAACCATTCGCGAATCAATTTACGCTATTTTGATTGAGCTCTAATATCTAGTTTCACCTTAAAAGGAAACATGAGTTGGAACAATTACATTGAAGGCATCGCCAGGGACGCTGCAAGGAAGGTGGGTTCTCTCTACCGTGCTAGAAAACTACTAACACCCGAAAGTAACTTGTACCTCTATAAGGCCACCATTCGGCCATGTATAGAGTATTGCTGTCATATTTGGGCTGATGCATCTGCTACTAGTCTCTCGCTCCTTGACAAGGTTCAAAAGAGAGTCGAAAATCTGATAGGCTCTGAACTGGCATCTAAGCTTCAGCCTCTGCCATATCGATGAAGCGTTGCATCCCTCTGCCTGTTCTACGAGTATTTTAATGGTGAATGCTCTGACGAACTGCAAGCACTTGTGCCCTCACGACGTGACCACCCTCGACAAATCCGACAGGCTGCTAAATCCTACCCCCACACTATAGAGATCCCTAGATGTAAGAGAGCCTTCTACTCCAGCAGTTTCTTCCCCAGAACCGCTAGACTTTGGAATTCCATTCCAGGTCCCTGCTTCCCCAACTGTACTGACATGCAGAAATTCAAATGCAACGTGAACCGACATCTTGCTGCCCAAATCCCAACATAGTACCCTAGTAGTTGTTGCCCCTGATAGTAGCCCTCTACACCAAAGTGGCAATATGCCTTGTTTGGGGTGAAAATGTAATTAAAAAAAAAACTGTCAGCTTTTTACTCTCCTGAGCATGGAGTTTACCAGAGCTTCACAGGTAGCTACTGGAATGCTCTTTCACTCCTCCATGACGACGTTGCGGAGCTGGCGTATATTTGAGAGTTTGCGCAGTTCCAGCTTCCGATTAAGGATACTTCAAAGATGGTCTATTGGGTTCAAATTTTGATACATACTTGGGCAGTCCATCACATTTACCCTAACCCTCTTCAGTAAATCAGTGGTCGTTTTGTAGGTGTGTTTGGGCCATTGTCATGCTGGAACACTGTCCTGCCACTCAGTTTCTGGAGGGAGTGGATCATGCTTTTCTGCAGTATTTTATAGTACATGTTGGAGTTCATGTTTCCCTCAATTAAATGTAACTTTTCAACACCTGCAGCACTCACGCAGCCCGAATCCATGGCATTTCCGCCACCATGCTTGACTGTAGGCGTGACAGTTATTTTTGTACTTCTCACCTGATCGCTGCCACACAAGCTTGAATCCACTGAAATCAAACAAATTAATCTTCATCTCATCAGACCATAGGATATGGTTCCAGTAATTCATGTGTTTTGTTGACATGTCTTCATCAAACTGTTTGCTGGCTTTCTTATGTATCGACTTCAGAAGAGGCTTTCTCTTGTGTTGACTGCTATGTACACTAATTTGATATAGAATGCAGGGTTTGGTCTGAGCACAAATAGGCTAACTCCCCACTTCCTTTCAACGAGGCATTTAGATGTGACGCCCAGTACATGCGCTCAGCTTCTTTGGACGACTGACCCTAGGCATCTTCTGGGTGTACCCTGCTCTTTTAAAATACTGTATGATCAAAGCAACTATGCTGCAGCTCATTATCAGGGTGTTAGTAATCTTCTAGTAGCTTTGACTATTTTCATGTAGTAAAACAATACATTTTCTAGATCGTTAGAGAGTTTTTTTTGCCATGTCGTGCCATATTGGAACTTTCAGTTATCAATATAAAAGAGTGTGAGAGCTACACTACAAATGTGAACGCACCTGCTGCCTATACACATATAGACCTAATAATATAAAGTAGTCTCATTATTGGAGGAAGAGTAACAGGCATTACGCACTTTTGTTAGCAAAGATTTAGCTTTTAATTGTTATATATCGAGTTATTTGGAGAGGAAACTAATAATACTAATTTTGTTAATAAACTGAACACAGACTACTTTTAATCGTGTCAAAGTGTCATTTCATTAGTGTTGTCCTATGCAGAAATATACTTAAATATGAGCAATAATGTGAGGAGTGTACTTTTGTGACACACTGTAAGTCTAACTATTAAACGAAAGTTAATGCGTGTTTGTTTGTTTAAGAAATTTTTCTTCTATAATTTTAACGCAAACTAGACTACCCGTGACCCGTTTGGTCAGTATGTTATATTAGCTATGGAATGAATGTATGAGCGTGACACTTGTGACGTAGGAAAATAGTTTTTTTTGGTGACATAACAGAAACATTTCTATGAAAGTGTATTAAAATGAAAAAAGAATATAGATAGATTTCTATGAGTCGTTCTGTTTATACTTGTTTATTTTTGAAAAAAAAACAAGCTTACAACCATTGAATTATAAGTTGTTTGCCATACTTATAGGTAAATGTGCACTGAACAGATACCATAATACTTAAATGAAAATTACAATTTTTCATATATCTTTTAATTTAAACGCGAAAAAAAACAAAACAATTGGGACACTGAAAACGTAAACAGTAAAACAATACCTTTTATTGTCGCGTTGATAATTTATTTATAACGCAAATTTAAAAAATATATATCTTTTTCGGGGTTATTTATTTATGTTGGTAGTGTAGAAGAAAATCTATAAATGTGTTTTTTAAGGAAGGTGTATTAAAAATGGAGAATAAATTTTAAAAAATGAAGGCGGTGGGTAAATCGCCGTTGTAAAATGCTCTTATGGTTGTCAACAGGTTAAAAACAATTGCGTTAAAATACCTTAAACCTAATACGGGTATGAACGATGTAAAAAAATGCAGAAAGTATTAACAATTGTTTATTTGCAGAATTTAAACGCGAAAAAAGAAAACGTACACAGTAAAACAATACGTTTTATTGTCGCGTTGATTATTTGTTTATATACGCATGCACAACCGGAAGTTGTAAACTGGATATTGGGTCGCAACACCAGTTACAAGATCATTAGAGATTTATAATTATATAGATTACATGCTAAAATAGTTCTAAGATAAAGCTATGTTTGAAAAAGTTGTAATTGTTCTAAATAACCGGAATTTATAATTAATCGAACAAGTTACTTATTTCTGAATTTTTTAGATAAGTATTGGTTATTTGTATTATTTAGATTTATCGGATTAATGTTCTCATCTTGAATGTAATTTATGCTGGTGTATCTTGTCGAACTCGAAAATGTTTACGTCCAACTCAGAAATTTGGTTGCGCAGTGGTTAGAGTACTTGGAAAAATGAATTGTAAAAAGTGATATTATCTCCCGAAGGTAAAGGGTTCAATCCTCAGTGTGGGTGACCGTAAAATACAATTGCGAATTACTTAGGATCTCTATCCAGTCATGGCTAACGGAACAAGAACATGCTACCCCCGTGAAGTAAATAAAGGGTTTCGCTCGAAATTCCGTCCGAGTTCGACGGAAAAATTCCCGAATTAGACAAGATACACATGAAAAAGGTCGTAGGTTTCATCGACCGAAACTTTGTAAAAATCACACTAAAGATGAGAACACTTGTCCGATGAATTTAAATAATACGAAGGTACCTATTTCCCCTTCTTCTAGCTGCGTATTTCTATTGTCTATTTTGATTTAACCATTCTCTAATATTTCTTAATGTCACGGTAAGAAATTGTGACTGTTTGCTCAGTTAATTTATATACATTAAGGAATTCGTTTTTATAAATTTAATTAATTGTACGTTGCAATTCGTCATGTTTTCTAATCTATCATCGATTCGCAAAAAAAAAAAATAATGTTTTCAAGTTAAATGATAACAAAGATCCGTAGAGCCATTCTCTCAGCTAATCAGATTTTTCCATCCAACTAATTGTTCAAAATAATTGCATTAACTCATGTCCTCGAGTAACCTTTGGTCTTGATAAGTACTGAATGATCATTATTGAAAGCTAAAAAATGTAGGACAGTGCGCACTATAAATCGATAAATAAGATCAAAGATTAAAACGTTATCGGTAATCCATTTTATAATTCTAATCAATAAAATGACAAACTGAAGGAGAATGTTGAAATTGATTTTGAATTAAATGAAATTGATTTTACCTAAAGTCGATGAAAAATAGTTTTATGAAAAATCGTTTAACATAAAATTTATTCAGGTGTTATTCGATAAAGACCTCAGAAGTGATTTGCGTAAATATTCAATTAAATAAAATCGAATTAATTTTAAGATTGCTTTTTTCCCTTTCGTAATTCCAAAAACGTAAGAGCATTTTCTATATTTTTTGTTTTCTCTTTCTAGATTGGAAAAATACAATTTGCATAAATGTTTGCAAACATCCGGTTGAACGCTTGTCGTCAGAAGGCGTCCATGTTTTTCCCCCGTTTTTAACCTCTTTTAAAGATCTACATAATACATTTACAGCTTCATCAAATTCACATTACATTACATAGAAAATGTATACGAAACATTATGTGGGACATTTTAACTTTAAACAAAATTTGGTACTTGTACAGAAGTTGAACCAGACTTAATTAACTGACCGTTCAGCTTTGCCCGAATCGTGCCAGCTTTCGCCGAGCGTCGCCGATTATCAAGCGTAAGAACGCTACTTAAGGAAAATACAGAAAAAAAATTACATGTAATAAAATCACCAGAAAAAATATAACGAAAATCAAAAACAATAACAACGACTTACCGTAACAATTTTTGTTTATTCTTGTAATAAATTTTTTAAATGAACAAAAATAAACAAATTAATCGCATTTTTTTCAACCAATTTTTTGGGTTAAAGAAAATGGAACAAAACTAATAAGAAAACCATTTTAGTTTGTTTTCATGTTTTTAACAAAGTTTTCTTTTTAGAAAAAACTTTTTAAATGTATTTTTATAATATTCTTTTGCAGTTTTTCTTTATTTTTGAAACTAATTTAAAGTAAACATATTTATTGCTATTGTTTTCTTGTAATAAATTTGGTTTTTCATGTAAGATGGCGCTGTGCAACTGATTTTTTAAAATTAAATTAAATTAAAACAGCTGGGATATTCGCTTAAGTTTAGGTAGACTTTTCTACGGTTGCATCAGACGATATCAAACTGTGGTGAAAAGAGACAGCAGATGTGGAAGGAATTTTGCCAACCCAATCGGGTAACATTCCGATATATGATTTAAGTTTGAGAAAAAAATGATCATTGCCAAATTTTTGCCTACACAAAAATCGAAATAATAACTGTCGAAAAGCTCCCGGCTGGTTCCGTTGATTTTTTCTCCAATATTTTCCCTAACTATCGTCTGCTCTTATGCCGCGCATTGATCGGCGTCTTACGTTAGATTACAGTCAAACCCGAAACCTCAAATTCTACACAAGTACCCAAAATTAAAATGCAGATTTCGCACATGTGAACTATTGAGGTTTTTTCCAATGGAAAATCAAATCAAAATCACTTTGGTTTCCTTCTTTTTATCGTCGGCTTTGCATGTCTTGTTTGTGAGCATTTTTTGTGGTTGATTTTTGCTTAACTTAAGACGTACCTACGTATGCATGCAACATAATGAAGAATTGTTGGCTTTCAAAGGTTTTATTTAGAGAAGAGATTGCTCATGGGAATAGAAACCAATCCTGATTACTTCTAAACTTGTTTTCTGTGCTTGGAATTGAAAAACGCAGACGGCATCATCGTGTTTATAATCGTTTAAATTTTCTCTACATTTTCTGAGGCTTGTCATCTCCCTTGCTTCTCGAGTCCAACTGCATTAAGACTCTGTTCTATAACCAGATCACGTGACGGGTTAGCAGACGGACGAGTTTTTTTGACGGACGCCTACAGAATTTAGAAAGAACTTTAAAAAGTTAATCTAATACAAAGCATGTCAACTCTGAAAAGGAACACAACTAGGAATAAATGATTCTATTAAAATATAATTCACACCTGAGCGTTTTCATTTTTAGAGAAAAAAGCACTTTTAATTTCAAGACGCATTGAAAGGACCCATGGAAGAGATTTGGAGGTCTGTTTTGCTGATGTTCCAACCGATAACGATGTCTATAAACTTTTAATATGAATACACACAACTACACGCAATAGAGAATACACTAGACGAATAAAATAGAACGTTTAACAATCACAAACCAGACTCATTAAAGACAGCACACATATATAGACCCCGTGTATATATATATATATATATATATATATATATATATATATATATGTGTGTGTGTATGTGTGTGTGTGTGTGTGTGTGTGTCTATATATATATATTATGGTAGTAGAGTTTAGTTTCCTAGAAGTAGATCTAATGAAACAACATGTGTCTACTAAAAAGTGATAAATGAGTAAACAGAGCAGGTATATTAAATTTATTCATACAAACATTAATGGCTACATATGTGCATACATGTTTCTGTAATCACCCGTTATTGGGAAGATTACGTCTTCAGGCCAAGAACTTCTGAGGGTAATTCTTAGTCTGAAGAAGTAATCTCCCCAATAAGGGGTTATTACAGAAACACGTATGCACATATGTAGCCATCAATGTTTGTATAAATAAATTTAATGGCCTGGAAAGGCCACAAGGGAGACAACCAAACAAAGAAAAACCCTAAGTAAAATTCATCCCAAAACAGTAAAACTCAAGCTATCCTGCCAGGACACTATATGTACAAATGTAGACAAATTTATATATATATATATATTTAGTAGAAATGGTAATTAATAAAAACTGAAGAAAGTGCTCAATACTGTTGTAGAGCAAATATGCAAATAATTTTTTATTACCTTATGTTAAGTTACATTATTGTTTCAGCTACTCGGCCCTTTTTTTGGGCCATCTGTAGCTTCCTCAGACTTTTACAGAAAAATAAGTCTGAGGAAGCTACAGACGGCCAAAAACAAACGGCCGGCTAGATGAAACAATAATGTAACAGAAAGATACGGTAATAAAACATAGAACCTATATATATATATATATATATATATATATATATATATATAGAGAGAGAGAGAGAGAGAGAGAGAGAGATAAGAAAGAGATAGATTGATAGATAGATAGACCACCTTTTTGGCAATTTTTAAGTTCCAAATTTCAGCGACTATTAATCAGAATTAACAAATGAAAACTCGTTGGAAAGCCAATGGTCTGAATTGTTTATTTGGCTATGTTATATTTGCCCTCAAGGTCGCACATTAAGGTGATCATCATCCAAAGTCTATTTTTGGCACTTTTTTTACATCCATAAAATGCTTCGGTAAAGGTGCAATATCTTTTCGTCTTAAAAAAATCCTTGGAAATTATTGCTATTATAGGTTTTCAATAGAGCTGAAAACGAAAATAACGTTTAAAATTCCAGGAAACAAGTAGTTATCAGGATATGAAAAAGTTATAGTTTTAAAAAGTAGGGGATCACTATATTAATCTCACATTTATACGCGCATCTCCCATGAATTGACCGAAGGTCACGGACATATAAAATTTTCAATTCAACCCGTTTATTTTCATATAACTTTCTTGTATGAATTATATTTACAATATAAACTATTAAGACTTTGGAGACACTGAGTTTAATATAGTTGAAGAATAACTAAATGTTATTTTTTGAAAGAAATTAACGGAGATATTAATTAATTTTTGAAAGAAATTAACGGAGATATTAATTTATTGTTTGCAGAAAATCCCATCTCAATAATATTTGATTAAAGACAATTGTTTGAAAAACAAAGAAAAATAAAACAGAACATTAATTCACTTCATTTCAGCATGTAAGAGAATGAACGACTTTCATAATATTTTTCAAAACGTTCAAATTATCCCCATCTGGCAGCAATTAAAATAAATGGCTTTCGCTCTGGGGAGGTTTCAGGTTTTGACAAGCTTCAGAGCTTGACTTTGACTCCCGATCTGAAATGGAACACGTATATCAAATCTCTTGCCAAGGTCGCTGGAAAAAAGTGGGATCCTTCTTTCGATCCAGTAGATATCTCACTCCTGATAAAATTCTCTACCTACATAAAAGTCAGGTACGGCCAACGATGGAGTACTGTTGTCACATCCGGGCAGGAGCTGCTACAAGCAGCTTATCCTGCCTTGACAGAGTTCAAAATAGACTTCGTAGCCTAGTGAGGTGATGCCCTTTTCTCTTCCCTGCAACCTCTTTCTCACAGAAAAGACGTTGCGACCCTGTCTCTACTTTATCGTTATTTTCATGGCAAGGGCTCATCGGAGCTTTAATCTATGGTCCCCGCTCGTCAAACTTTCCCGAAAAAAACTCGTTTAACCACAACCTCTATCAATTATTTTCCCCACTCTTTATCTGTACCTTAACCTAAATGTAGATTCCATGAACTAAGATTCTTTCTTAGAATCGCACGCCTGTAGAACTCTCTTCCGTTTTCCTGCTTTCCAGCTGACTACAATCTGCTTGTCTTCAAGTCCAACGTAAACAAGTTCTTGATGAACCGTCCCCCTAAGTAATCCAATTTACAAAATTCCCACTACTTATGTTAATTACGCTATAATCACATTGACTAATGTATACCCATTAAACCTCATCCTCGTGTTGCCTCCGGGCCTTGATAAGTAATGCTCCCTCTGTTAAAAAAATTATTCAAAATTTTATTAATTTTGTCTTACTAAGTTTTAAGTCATCTCTTTTTTTAAAATTATCTTAAGCCATTATCCTCGACTTGCTTTTATCCTTGATAAACAGTGACTTATACTATAAAAAAACTATCTAAAAAATTCACCTTACTACTTTGACGTATTAGGATTAGGGTCAGATTTATGGTGAATATACTGTTTCGTTCATATTACATTCTTCTTCTTCTTCTTCTTCTTCTTCTTCTTCTTCAGTAATCCGTCGCTGACGACGATGACGTTGCACCATGCCTAACAGTCCCAGATAGATTACGCCTGATGGACTCGCTGGTGACTGTGGAGTCCAATTCATGAATTGCATACACGGCCGCAGGTAGCACAGGGGAAGATGCCGTCTGCCCGCTGCGCCGCGTGCCTTTGGTGTCTTCGCTCTGCTCGGTCGTTATAGGTGGAGGTGAAAGTTTCCAAACCCTCTAGGCAGATGTTTCGCCATTTTCTCCGATCAGCAGCAGCATGTTCGATGGCCTTGGATTCTATGCCACATTTTTTCAATGATGTTTTTAGTTGGTCCTTGAAACGTTTACGTTGACCCCCAGGGTTGCGTCTGCCCTCTGCAAGTTCCCCGTATTACATTACAATCTATAGCAACACTTCAAAGACCAGCAATGACCAACGTCTTTTTGATTCTCTCTTTTCTGATCACAGGCACGTGGTGCAATGAGAAAAGGGTGGCTGCTTAATTTTAATGCAGCTAAAACCAAGCTTCTTTCTTTTTATTGCTGCCTTTTATTTCTCTATAATCTTACTTCTTCATATTTGCCTTTTAATTGAAGTATCCGAATGTTTCCGTCAATTATAAAATAATTAGCTTCAAATTTAGAAGGCAAAAAGAAACTCCGCAGCAACAAATGAGCTTCAAACAAGCTTAAAATATCCACCTTTTAGCATCCTTAATCATAATTGTTGTTTCTAAGTTAAACAACGTAACATTTAGTCCATATGCACAGAGTCTCTCTTAGTGATAGTAAGGGGCTCATTAAGCTCCACTTTTCTGGTTAACCCAATCGAGATATCGGTCGATGATTGAAATGTGATGAGAAAACGATTTGGAATATAACAAAGGTGATAACATTAATAATACAAAATGTAATTTACGACACTAAAACCAACGATATTTTCATGAGATAAAAACATTTTATAAAAGAAGCTGCGGCACATTTTTCTACATCTTTTACGACTACTTTTTTAATTAAAAAGTAAATGTTATGGTAAGATTAAAAAAAAATTCTGTGACTTTATAACATACAAAGAATGAAACTCTAATAAAACATGGACGAAACTTTCAAAGCTGCGACTTTTGTTTTACTAGTTTACTGTAACAAAACTGGCAATATTACGAGGGCGTGCAATAAGTAATGCCCCTGACCAACCTTCAGTTGTCTGATCTAGCTGAAATTTTGCATGTGCAATCATTTCTATCTCTACGGGTTATGTGGCAACTTATAGCTCTGAACTAACTGTGGTTTCTGTTTTACAGGTGTTTGAACTGAGTCAGGTGTGAAATGGAGCCTGTTGAATGTCGAGCAGTGATCCGGTTTTTGTATTTGAAAGGACGCACACCAGAGGAGACTTTTGATGAAATGAAAGAAACTTGTGATAATGCCCCATCATATGACCCTGTAAAACGTTGGCATCGTGAATTCAAACATGGCCAGAAGTCTGTGGAAACAGCTCCCAGACTTGGTCGCCTCCCTTCTGCTATTGATGAGGCATCCGTCAGTCCAGTTGAGGCTGCCATTTTGGAAGATCGGCGCATTACTATTCGCCAAATAGCCCAAGATGTCAAGATAGTAGAGGGTCTGTGGAAACTATCATTCATGACCATTTGCATATGCATAAGGTGTCTGCCAGATAGATTTTCAGGTTGCTCACACAATTCCAGAAGCGAGAACGCGTCGAGTGCTCGAGGATGAATTTGGAGATGTGCCAAGAAGATGAGTCAAAGTTTTTCAAAAGACTGATTACACAGGATGAAACCTGGGCCAATCACTATGATCCAGAGACAAAAGCCTAGTCAATGCAGTGGAAACACTTGGATTCACCACCTTTTTTTACAAGGTAGTCACCACTTATAAAGGCCCGGAAGCCACTCAGGAATAAGGGTTATTGCAAGTACAGTACGTTAGTGTGGAAATTTAGTAAAGTGTCTACTTAAGGGGGCGGTTCATCAGGAATTTGTTTACGTTAGACTTGAAGACATCCAGGTTGTAGTCAGGTGGGAAGCAGGCAGACAGAACAGAGTTCCACAGGCGTGCAGTTCTAAGAAAGAAGCTTTGTTCATAGAATGTGCGTTTTTATTTACGCAGAGATAAAGAGTAGGGAAAATTTTTGACAGTGGATTCATCTAGACGGGTGATTTTCGTAAAAGATTTGCGAGGGGAGGGGCAGATATTTGAGTTCAGACGAGCACCTGCCATAGAAATAACGATAAAACAAAGATTGGCTCGCAACGTCTCTTCTGTGGGAGAGAGGTTGCAGGGAAGAGAAGCCACGAAGTCTATTTTGTACTCTGTCAAGGCAGGATAGGTTATTTTAGCAGCTCCTGTCTAGATATGACAGCAGTATTCCATCCTTGGACGTACTTGGCTTTTATATAGATAGAGAATTGAATCAGTAGTGATATATCTTCTGGAGCGGTAGAAGGATCCCACCATCTTTCCAGCGACCTTGGCAACTGACTTGATGTACGGGTTCCATTTCAGATCAGGAGTAAAGGTCAAGCCCAGAAGCTTGTCAAAACATGGGGCTTCTCCTAGACGAGAGCCATCCATTTCAATTGATGCCAGATGGGGATCAGAGCATTGATGATGTAAAGATAGGAGTTTGGTTTTAGATGCACAAAAGGTAACCAGCCACGTCTTCCCCCACTGAACCACGCGCTCGAGATCAGAGGAGAGAGAATCAGAGAGAACTTTGTCATTTACAGCCTTTGATGTGTTGCCGTAGCTGGTCGTGTCATCAGCATAGATATCAACGAATGATTTAAGTATGTGTTTAGCGAAATCATTGATGTAGATCAGGAAGAGAGTTGGGCACAGGATGGACTCTTGAGAGACTCCAGAATTAATACTGCAGGCCTCTGATTTTTGTCCATGGACCACTACTCTTATGAGTCTATCAGAGAGAAATGATTTAATGATAGAGAAAACATTTCCAGTTATACCGTAGCTGGAAATCTTGTGAAGTCGGCTTTTATGCCATACCTTGTCGAAGGCCTTTGATATGTCAAGAGCAATTGCCATAGAAAGGAAGATTTTGTCAAGAGATTCAATAATCCTATAAGATATAACCGTTAGCACATCTGCGGTAGATCTTGCAGAACGGAAACCATATTGCGTGTCACTAAGAAGGTTATTTCTTCAGAGGTGGTTGACTGCTTCTCTATTTAATATGGATTCCAGCAACTTACTCATCACACAGGAGACTTATTGGTCTGTACTGAGAGGGAGATGACTTATCACCTGAATTCTTAAATACAGCACATATTGATGAAGTTTTCAAGGGTGTTGGAAAGCACTTCTCCTTAAGGCAACGCTTAAAGAGTTTCGTTAGTATGGAAGCAAGTTCTGATTGAAGCTTTTTAACACTATAATTGGGATTCTTTACTGGAATCATGGTTCTTGATTAGCTTGGCGACCTCATGCACAGATATTTGTATGTTACCTAGCGTGTTTTGTGTTATAGGAGGAAATGTGGGGAGTTGATGGCCTTCGTCGCATAGGGTAGAATTAGCTGCAAAGTTCTTGGGTAGAATGAGCTGATGCTGATGAGATAACCTCTGGTCCATTTATAATGGTTGGGATAGAACGCACACTTCCGTTCAGGATCCTATTTGTTATTTGCATAAAAACTAGTGGAAACTAAGCCGCTGATCAGCAACTTTGGATTTAACAGACTGGGCATATAGCTCTCTTGCATTTTTTTATCATCTCCAAAGAAGGCAAGGGTGCAGCTCTCCGCTGGCAAGGTTATGCTCACAGTCTTCTGGGACCAGGACGGAGTAGTGATGACATATTTTCTGGCAAAGGGTACCACAATTACAGGAGCCTATTATGTTTCACTTTTGAGGAAATTAAGGGAAGCTATCAAAATCAAGTGGCGGGGCGAGATTAGCAAAGGTACCCTCCTCCTGCAGGACAACGCTCCAGTCCACAACTCGCATGTCGCCAGATCAGAAGCACGAGCGTGTGGTTATGAAATCCTCCCCACTCTTCAGACCTTGCACCCTCTAACTTTCACCTCTCCCTAGCCATGAAGTTGTTTTTGAAAGGAAAGCGTTTCCCAGATGATGCAGCCTTGATTTTTGAAGTCACGTCGTGGTTGGAGGACCAACCTGGGGTGTTCTATAAAAAAGGTCTCCAGAGCTGCATCAAACGATGGGTGAAATGCATAACTCTGGGTGGTTCCTATGTAGAGAAAGACTAATAACTGTGCCAAGATTTGTTGCTCTACTGCTATGGGAAGTGGGTCAGGGACATTACTTATTGCATGCCCCTCGTAATTACGCGAACGTCTAGTTTTTAACATTAATAAAAATGAAAATACGACGAAAGTTTTAGAGGAATTGTAAGTTTTATTAAAACAAAAAAAGTGCGATTTGTTATTTATGTTAAAAACTAGATTCTGGTCTTATTAGTATTATAAGCTTTGTTCAGTAAAAAACAAAAAAAAAACAAAAAAACAAAAACAAAACAAAAACAAAACAAAAACAAAACAACAGCAGCAACAACAACAACAGCAGCAACAACAACAACAACAACAACAAAAACAAGTGCTGTCGCAAGCTTTTTTCATATTTTCATCCTGGCTTTTATTAAGTTTTGTTTACAAAAAATAATATGATTTCCTTTCGTCGCATTGAAGACTAATCTTTTAAAACCATGCCATAACATTTACTTTTTAATTAAAAAAAAGTAGTCGTAAAAAATGTAGAAAAAAGTTGCCGCAGCTTCTTTTTTTCATCTAATGAAAATATCGTTGGTTTTAGTGTCGTGAATTGTGATATGAAAACAGAAACGATTCTCTTAATAGCCGGGTAAATACTAAATGTTGTATTATTAATGTTATCAGCTTTGTAAACAATTCTTCTACAACTTTCGTCACATTTTCATTTTTTGTAATGTTAAAAAATAGATGCTGGTGTTATTAATATTATAAACTCTGTTACAGTAAAAAAAAAGGTTGATGCAGCTTTAAAAGTTTGATCCGTTTTATTAGAGAGTTTCATTTTTTTGTATTTTCTTAAGTAAACAACTTTTTTAAAGAATCTTACCATGACATTTACTTTTTAATTAAAAAGAATGTTGTCGCAGCTTCTTTTTGTTAATGTTGTCATCTAATGAAAATATCGTAAGTTCGTTGGTTTTAGCGTCGTAAATTATGATATGAAAACAGAAACGATGCTCTTAATATTCGCGTTAAGACTACATATTTTTATCCATTTGTTATATTAAAAAAATCGTCGTCGTTTTCTTTTTTTTTTACGTTTTGATTTCATAAAAAATATCGTCGAATCGAGCGTCGTAAATTATAAGACGAAAAAAATGGACGAATCTCTTAGCAACGAGAGTTATCTCCCTTTGCACAATGACAGATTGTAAAACAGCGCCTGATATTCAGTGTTTGGATTGGCCTGCACAATCTTCAGACCTCAATCCTATCGAAGTCGTATGGAATTACATCAAGCAACAGCTAGGCAATGATAAAATTTCAGATTTCGAAGAAGTTTGGACCAAAATTTAAAAAGTGAGATGCCTTTTCACCGGATTATTGCCGCAGACTAATTCAAGAGAATGTCCAAAATTTACAGGCTGTCGAATTGCAGAAGGACTATAAGAACCTTTAGAAAATTAACATTTTGATATTAGCAAAGTTTTAGTTTAGATTTTAATCAAAAACTGATGTGTATTTAGTATTATGTTTTTATCTATTTAACATTTATAGAGAGAGTGTATGTTATTTTATTTTAAGATGGCCGTATTTAAATTTTTTCCCTGTTTGTACTAACCTAATTCAATTCTATAGGCATAGTTACACAATCCCACTCTCCTCATCTGCTTAATGTTAATTAGCAGTGTAGGGGTTAAAAATTATTTATGATAAACGTAGTTATGTTACCTACACTAATTATTATTATAATTAATAGTGTTGACTATTGGTATATTTTCTTTATGTCTAAATCTATACATTTGTATATATGAGGGTATATCTAGGTATATATGGGTGTGTATGTATGGATATATTGTGTAGGTGTGCGCATTTGTGTATATGCTGTATGTTTGCGGGTATATATATATATATATATATATATATATATATATATATATATATATATATATATATGTATCCGTGCATATATCTGTACGTGTGTATATATATGTATTCATATGTTTATATGTAAGTATGTGTGTATGTGAATACATGTGTAGAAACCTTTTCCCAGTTATATATTATTAAATCGTATAATGTTATGGATATTACTGATCTTTAGACACTTTTCAGTAAGGTATTATTATTACTTTATCATTTCTGTTTTATTTTATTTAATATTGAACTATTATCGTTAGGATTATAAAATCAGGATAAAACGTTCTATTAATGCGCTATGCCTTGGTTTTACAATTCAATCATAAACATTAGTATATTCTAAGCCTTTATTTCAATCCTCCGTTTTAAGGAAACTATAAATACGTATAAAATTAATAAGAATAGCACCTCAAGGATAGTATATATAATTTGAGTTGACTGAACAAATTCGATTTAAACTGACAAAAGAATTTAAGATGAAACTAGTATAAATCTTGAAAAAACGCATTATTCCATTTGCGTCTTTTGCCTCTTCTTTTATTTTTATTCTTATTTCTATTTTCTTCTTGTTCCCCCTTTCCTTCCCCGACCCAGTCTCTATATCTAGTACACAACCTGACCTCTATTAACCGACCGGTCAAACTTTTTTACGAGTCTTTGAACTTTATTTAAAGAGATATCTATTCTGATATATATATATATATATATATATATATATATATATATATATATATATATATATGTGTGTGTGTGTGTGTGTGTGTTTGTGTATGTGTGTGTGTGAGTGTGAGTGTGTGTGTGTGTATGTGTGTATATAGGTGTGCATGTATATATGGATATGTATGCACATGTGTTCACCCCACTTCCTACCATTCACCATTATCTCCTATCCCTACAACTAAAACCTCGCCCACTAATAATAATATAGACTTCTAATGATAAGGATACTACCAGACTTTGAATTATTGTCACTGGCCCCACAAACAAATTTATACAAGTACTTGCACGATTCGGATATCTACTCAGCTATGCAGATTACCCAATATATAACTTGGATCTTCTTACCCAACTGCTGTAAAGAACGCCCACCATGGATTTTACCACGCAATCTAGATCTACAATTTTCATATTCTTTTCTGCAAATCCTCTTGCTACATAACTTCTGATAAATTAATTATTTTGACTTTGACTTTCCATGTCTCACTGACTTTAGCAAATAGAGTACATACCATTATAAATATTTGCTAATATTTTCTCTCCTCTGATGAGATGGTAGACATCGAAACCCTATAGGTTAAGGAGATTAATTTTCTAAAGTATTCTTTGTCTTGCTTAGAATAATAAAAATCTTTGATATGAAACTCAACCACTTCATTTCAATAATGTTTTTTTGAAATTCATTGAATCACAATTTAATTTATTTGCTCTATTTTGCATATCGAGCAAGTCTTATTTAAATGGGATAACTTATAGAATATTACCGCCAGTAATATTTTGTAAATCTTATAATCACAGGTTTCCATACCAACTGATTGTCAAATAAAAAACTATTCTGAAGTATATATATATATATATATATATATATATATATATATGTGTGTGTGTGTGTGTGTGTGTGTGTGTGTGTGTGTGTATATATATATATATATATATATATATATATATATATATATATATAGGGTGACCCCCAAAACAACAAAAGCTAAATGGAGGCCATCTAGAACATATGCTGTAGAACGGAGAAAAAAAAAAAAGGCCAAAGACCCTAGTGTTTTGATGTGATGTTTTGAATATAATAAACAAGTTATGACCAAAGTTTCATTTCATTCGGACAAAACATCAAGAAACTAGGCCTATGTAGAGTTCGGGCCCGTTTTTATGGCTCACCCTGTATATATATATGCATATATGTTCGCGTGTGTGTGTGTCTGTGTGAATATATGTTCATGTGTACTTATATATATATATATATATATATTTATATTTTTTTTACAAGGTAGTCACCACTTATCAAGGCCCGGAAGCCACTCGGGGATAAGGGTTATTTTGTGTAGAGTACGTTAGTGTTGGAGATTTGATAAAGTGTCTTACTGAAGGGGGCGGTTCATCAGGGATTTGTTAACATTGGACTTGAAGACATCCAGGTTGAAGTCAGGTGGGAAACAGGCAATCGGAACAAAGTTCCACAGGCGTGCACTCCTAAGAAAATGCTTTGTTCATGGAATCTACGTTTTGATTTTGGCACAGATAAGGAGTGGGGAAAATTTTTGACAGTGGTTTCAGCCACACTATATTTAATCAATGGGGATGTTACACCGTCACCATGGAATTCGTAAGTAATTCGTAAAGTGTCGCCCGTACTTAAAACTTCAACCTGCAAATAAATAAATAAATAAACATAAATAATATAAATAGATAAATAAATAAATTAATAAATAATTTAAAACTGTTTAACTAAGCACTTTGCTCCACCTATCCTGACTGACGGACAAGAATAAGCGATTCTTCAATCCCTGCATTAAATAATAGGTTTTGTTCGAAATTCTGTACCTATTCGCGAGTTGATAGAAATATATCTGAGTTCGACAAAACACACCTGACTAATTTATAGAAGATTTCTATCGAATTGATAAATCCACAATTTTAGACTTCAAAAAATTATCCATGTCAGAATATATCTTGTTAAATTGTTTTTGTTCGGAATTACACATTTTTTAAATACATCAAACAGAAAGTGTTTCATGGGAGACTACTCTCCATGCCTTATATATGAGTTGCTTCCCTTGGTTATTGTTTTCTTTAATTTTAGAAAATGTATTTTTATTTGACTTGAACATGATTGGATATAATATTAAATATACGCTTCATGCAATAAGAACCGTACAGCTTTGTTGTTAATAGATTTTGTTCGTCTATACGTCATTCATTTTTTTTTTTTTGCACGGTGGTCACCACTTATCAAGGCCCGGAAGCCACTCAGGGATAAGGGTTATTGCAAGTACAGTACGTTAGTGTGGAGATTTAATGAAGTGTTTACTTAAGAGGGCGATTCATTAGGAATTTGTTAACGTTGGACTTGAAGACATCCAAGTTGAAGTCAGGTGGGAAGCAGGCAGACGGAACAGAGTTCCACAGGCGTGCAGTTCTAAGGAAGAAGCTTTGTTCATGGAATCTACGTTTTGATTTAGGCACAGATATAGAGTGGGGGACATTTTTCACAGTGGATTCAGCTAGACAGGTGTTTTTCGTGAAGGATTTGCGAGGGGGGCAAAGATTGAAGTTTAGACGTTTTCGTCAGTCACAATAAAAAACACACACACAAAAAAAAAAAAAAAAAAAAAAAAGAAGCAAAACATTACTGATAGTTTTTCATTTTGAAATATCAGTGATCTACTAGTCTGAACGAAATTAAATAATATCGCTTAAAATGTGACACTAAGAAAATAAGTATAGTTTGGTTTGACATCTTAGGTTTATGATTTACGTTATGTTTCAGCATATGAATTCAAATGCGATAATCTGTCTATCTGTCTATCTATAAAAGTGAACGTGTGTGTGTGTGTGTGTATGTGTGTGTATATTTCCCTACGCAATAACTCTGTCAATTTTTAGTCTACAGACTCGAAATTTAATATACAGGGTACTGAAATCTATGTGATCGGTTTTCCGACAGAAATGTTACTGTTAAGGGGTCAAAGTTCAACGATTTAATGATTTGAGAACTCTACCAAACTCCTCCGACAATTTTGGGTCTAAACACTTGGAATTTTAGATATACGTTCGTTGGACATGGATCTATCTTAATAACTTGATTTGAGCCCAAAACAATAAATGTTAAGGGGTCATAATAGGGGTCAAATTTTAAAAAATTAACCGTTTTTTTTTTTTTGCTCAGCATACACCTCCAAACACACAGGCAACGCCGGGAACCCATGCTATTACATCTATAAAAGTGAAAATGTCTGTGTGTGTATCTGTCTGTCTGTCTGTCTGTCTGTGTACATTTCCCTACCAAATAACTCTGTCAATTTTCGGTCTACAGGATCGAAATTTGACATACGGGGTATTGAGATTTGGGAAAATCTTTTTAATCGGGTTTGGGCCAGAAATCTTACTGTTAAGGGGTCAAAGTTCAACGATTTGACCTTTAAGAACTCTACCAAACTGCGCCGCCAATTTTTGGTCTAAACACCTGAAATTTTAGATGCAGGTTACTTGGACATGAAATAACTTTATAATTTGATTTTTGCCTAAAACAATAAATACTAAGGGTCATAATTAGGGCCAAGGTTTTAAAAAATTAACCTCTACGTCTCTACCAAATTACTCAGCAAATTTTTGGTCTAAACATTTGAAATTTTACATAAAGAATATTCAGATATAGAACAAGCTTTTTAATCGTTTTTTTTGGGGGGGAGGGGCAAAAAAGTTGGCTGCCAAGAGGTCAGAGTTGACAGAGTTTACCTTTGGAGACTCTACCAAACTCCTCCGTCAATTTTGGGTCTAAACACTTGAAATTTTAGATATGAGTTACTTGAACATAGATCAAACATTTTAATTTAATTTGAGGACACAACACTTAATGTTACGGAATCAAAATTGGGGTCACAGTTAAAAAAATTAACGTCTGCGGTCTCTACTAACCTGGTAGTTTAGGAAGCTTATTATATAAAAAGGCATTATCGTACATATTCACACTTTTTAATATATGCATATGCACATAAAGTTATGAACAGTACATAGGTGCCGAGCAAAGCCGGGCGGAACTGCTAGTAAAAGAAAAAGAAACGAATGGTTAAACATAATAGTGGATTTAATATATAAAAAAGATCCATTTAAAATTTCGACGGGGTTTTACTAAATATGTACGACTAAAAAGTATGTACGACCAACATACGACTAATTGCAGCTGCTGCTGATTTAAGCAACTTTGACACAGACGATCGACTGGGTCTGTCAACGTAAAATATTGTAAACTAATCTTGTAATAAATAATAAAACGAATTTACTCAGAATTTTCAGGAGGTTATTTTTGGTAAATATCTCAAGCAGCACATATTGACAAAAAAAAAAAAAAGCAAAGGAAATAATATTTAGAGTTTTCTCAAATATTGTTTTATTTATAATAGCGACTAATGCTAGTTTTTTTTGTTTGTTTTGGAATTAGACTGGCGTGAAAAGGTTCAGGCGTAAAGGATTTACTTAGACTACATAAAACCGTGTTTAATTTTTAGTCGTGCCTAATTAGGCACGACTAATCTAAAAAAATAAACTTTTTTTTACAAAGATTTTGGACGAAGTAAAGAATAGATACCCTGTAGCAGACGACACCGCCTGGCGGTGCCAGGTGCACAAGTCAACTAACATCGGTGATTCGACCTTGACATTGGCACAAGCACACGGCGTCGGTTGTTTGTAAACACGTCAAATAGCAAACATGCTCGAATATTCACCAGCATTTTTTTTAAAATATATTTACAAAACCTTTGAAGATTTAAAAGAAAAAGTATATATTTACAAAACATTTTTTTAAAATAAGTAACAAAACGAACGTATTTAAATAAAAGATATTTAAATAAACGGGTGTCTGTTTCTGTTTTGGATTTTTGCAACCAAGATTGATTTTTATGTGCCGTGTTTTGGGGGGTTCTGTGTGCGTTTTTAAGACAATTCAATATTTATTCTTTAAAACATTAACTTCAGTGACAATATATTTTCAAAATAATATTTTTAAATATTACATTTTTACGAATATTCGCGAGCAAGATTTAAAAAAAAAAAAAGACGAGGTGTTTTTTTTTTTCAATTAAATTATAAACTTTATTTGAACTTTCAACAAACTTTTACAGACAGTTTTTTTTTAAATAAAAATTATAAAAAGATTTCTATCTTGTGATACTACATTTCATCTTTATAAAAATAAAAGTTATAAAAAGATGTGAATAAAATAATATATTTTTTTATCTCAATTGTTTATACTTGTGATTTTATTATGCATAAAAATTGCCTCGGCCTAAAAGGATTTCTCCTTCACTGACCACCGACATACATCGCACTGTAAATAAATATTGAATTGTATCAAAAATGCACAAAAAAGAAATGGCCAAAACCGTATAGAATGAACCTTTTTTTATAAGTTTTATTCAAACAGTCTTTATTTGAACTTAATGGACTGTTGTTTTTTTTTATTATTTATTAACTGTTTTATTCTTTTTATCAAACAAAAATAGAACTTTTATAATGAAATATATATTATGGACTGTTTTTCAAACATCGAAATTTTAAAATTAAAGTTTTATTTAAAACAAAAAAAAAGACAAGGTGTTTTTTCTTTTCGAGATATTTTTTTTCACCATTTATTACTTTGAAATTTTATTCAACAATGAAATGATAAAAAAAAAACTTTTCGTTAAATATATTTTTAAAAAATTATTATAAAATATCCATAAAGTCTATTTTTATGTCTGTAAAAGTTTGTTGAAAGTTCAAATAAAGTTTATAATTTAATTGAAAAAAAAAAAAAAAACCTCGTCTTTTTTTTTTTTTAAATCTTGCTTGCGAATATTCGTAAAAATGTAATATTTAAAAGTATTATTTTGAAAATATATTAATTGTCGCTAAAGTTAATGTTTTAAAGAATAAATATTGAATTGTCTTAAAAACGCACACAGAACCCCCCCCCCCCAAAAAAAAAAAAACACGGCACATAAAAATCAATCTTGGTCGCAAAAATCCGAAACAGAAAGAGACACCCGTTTATTTAAATATCTTTTATTTAAATACGTTCGTTTTGTTACTTATTTAAAAAAAAATGTTTTGTAAATATATACTTTTTCTTTTAAATCTTCAAAGGTTTTGTAAATATATTTTTAAAAAAATGCTGGTGAATATTCTAGCATGTTTGCTATTTGACGTGTTTACAAACAACCGACGCCGTGTGCTTGTGCCAATGTCAAGGTCGAATCACCGGTGTTAGTTGAATTGTGCGCCTGGCACCGCCAGGCGTCGTCGTCTGCTACAGGGTATCTATTCTTTACTTCGTCCAAGATTTTAAACGAAAACAAAACGGAAAAGGGTGGCTCACAGAATTGGGGGAAAAAACTAATAGAAAGAAAATTGTAAATACTTTTTATATGAATCTGAAAATATATTTTTCAAAACTATACTCTCGATTTTAATTTGTGAATAAATTCATTTTATTGCTTATGTTAATAATGCAACTTATTTTTACGATATTGTACGCTGACAAACCCAATAGCTCCTTTGTTTAAAGTTGCTTTAATAGCAAATCAGCGGCAGAAGTAAATAATCGTACAATTTAGTCGTACAATTTTAGTACCCCCCTTTATGTACGATAAAAATCCAGCACGAGTAAATGTTCAATTCCACCCTTGCTGATTCAAGCAACTTTACACACTGTTTCTATATGGCAAATAGCAGGAGCAGTCAGTCGTACATTGATAGGGAATAATTTTGGTCGTACATATTCAGTAAAACCGGACCGAAACGTTGTGTAAATGACACAGAAAATAAGAACAGTAGTTGGAAGAATCTAAATAATACGAATTATCAATAATTAGAAATTATTTAATAGCCCCAAGCAATTTATTATTTAATATTTTATTTTGGCGCTTTTGTAATCGTCATCATTGTGCTGAGGGGGGTAACTCTACTAAAAGATTCGGTCATTTTGTCATATGAAAATTTAGGACGCCAAAACCAATGCAGGGAATTGTTTTTTCGACTACATTATTTTCTCCGATGTTGTAATTTTTATGAAACAACAACTAATGTACACAACAGTTCCTCTATGTGTCGGTTTGCATGCGACTACAAACCAACATCTTAAACAGTATTTCTCTAAGTCGTCGCATATGTTTAATAAATATTACACGTCTTTTGCATTTATCGTTGCATTCTTAGTCACATATTTTTTCTTATTGGCTGTGCATGAAACCGATCAAATGTGACGGAAATATGTTCTATCGGGTTCAAAGCCATCTCTGTATAATTATCTTGTAATGTCACCACATATTTCCAAAGTTTTTCGAACTAAGACAGAGGCTCATGAAGTATCGATACTTATTAAATTTTTAAAAAAAATTTAGATCGTTTCACAAGCACAAAATCGAGTTATCTCCCTTACATCGTAACAACAAGAAACTTGAAAAAAGAAGTGTGTAGTATCTACAATTTAGCGATTACGAAGGAATCGATTTTTTAGAACATTTTAAAAAAGCTTTCACACATGAACGTTCAAATATGCAAAAATGATAAATTACTTCCCTTGAAATAGTAACTTCAAACTGGCTGCCTACAAAGTAGCATACCTTTCTGAGTATCATTTCGTGAATGTACGATTGAACGTGGCGTCATAAATTTTGTTGCAAACGAGACATGTCGAAAGGTTAAGCTGTCGAAGATGGATGATACTTTTGTTGTCTACAGCATTAGAAAACGTTATAAAATGAACACATTTTTATTTATACTGAAAATACAATTTATTCAATATTAATAATAAAAGAAAAAATGATCAACTTAAAAAAACATAAGTTATGTGTTTGTGCTGCGCATTTCTTTGTTTGTTAAACAACTGTTATTCGTTTATTTCAAATGAATTTAATGGTTATCGTTGGCATTCGATTCTCCGATATCTTTCCAATTATTAGAATCAATTAATGCTATTCACTTCATGTATACAATTCGTTTCCCTAATATTTCTGATTTTACATAAACATACACGGCTATCTGCCTGTCATTCCGCGATGCTTTCAACAGTAGCGTTTATTCTGCGTTTTATACGGGGATAAATGAGAATTTCATCTATTTATACATGGATATCTAGACTCTAGACCTTAGCCTAACACTAACCCAAACCTTTATTTTAACTCACATCTTATACAAGCCTAATCCAAATCCTAATATATCCTAACCCTAACCCGGTGCATACCTTGAAATGACGAACAAAATAAGATCGCATGGTTATTTTGTCCAACTGTTCGTTTACAAAGAATGCTAAAGAATAATGAGAAATATTTAATAAACAATTATCATGATTTTATAAACCAAATCAATAACAAAACACTAAATACACATTCATTAAACGTGTACCCATACGAACACAGACACTCGACAAACCCGTCTAGCAGGAAAATCTCACTTCTTCTCCGTAAGTGTGGCTAGACGCCGGAATCCTTCTAATGATATAATTTGTTCCATCGGACTACTAGACTTCGGACCAACTGTATACTGCTACTCTTATTGTACTGACATGCAGACGCTTAGATGTGATCTGAACAAACACTTCGCTTATTTCCTAACGTAGCCTTCGGTAGATATAGTCCTAAATAGTAGCATTATGCAATGTGTGAGGTCAACAAAAAAATATATATTCATTAAAATGTTTACATCAACAAATACAACATCTGTAAAAAAAAATATTGTTTTGATCTTCATTTCATAATGCAAGTAACTTTAAAAATATAAAACCCCTACATCCAAGTGGCAAAATTTCTCGTTTGATGTAAACAATAATAAAAGTATTCACTGGTTATATTTATATAGTTATTTTTCATTAAGCAATAAAAATACGTTGATTTAACGATAATTCAATACTAAATCGAACATAATTGTACATTATCATGAATCATAAATCATAAATCACAAATCATAAATCACAAATCATAAATCATAAATCACAAATCATAAATCACAAATCATAAATCATAAATCATAAATCATAAATCACAAATCATAAATCATAAATCACAAATCATAAATCACAAATCATAAATCATAAAACATAAATCACAAGTCATAAATCATAAATCACAAATCATAAATCACAAATCATAAATCATAAATCACAAATCATAAATCACAAATAATAAATCATAAATCACAAATCATAAATCATGAATCACAAATCATAAATCACAAATAATAAATCATAAATCACAAATCATAAATCATGAATCACAAATCATAAATCGCAAATCATAAATCACAAATCATAAATCATAAATCACAAATCACAAATCATAAATCATAAATCGCAAATCATAAATCACAAATCATAAATCATAAATCACAAATCACAAATCATAAATCACAAATCATAAATCACAAAGTATAAATCACAAATCATAAATCACAAATCATAAATCATAAATCATAAATCACAAATCATAAATCACAAATCATAAATCATAAATCAAAAATCACAAATCATAAATCACAAAACATAAATCATAAATCATAAATCACAAAGCATAAATCATAAATCACAAATCATAAATCACAAAGCATAAATCACAAATCAAAAATCACAAATCATTAATCACAAATCATAAATCACAAATCATAAATCACAAATCATAAATCACAAATCATAAATCATAAATCAAAAATCACAAATCATAAATCACAAATCATAAATCATAAATCAAAAATCACAAATCATTAATCACAAAGCATAAATCACAAATCATTAATCACAAATCATTAATCACAAAGCAAGAAAATTACTAACACCTGAAAGTATCCTGTACATCTATAAGGCCACCATTCGTCCATGTATGGAGTACTGTTGTCATATTTGGGCTGGTGCATCTGCTACTAGTCTCTCGCTCCTTGACAAGGTTCAAAAGAGAGTCGCCAAGCTGATAGGCCCTGAACTGGCATCTAAGCTTCAGCCTCTGTCCCATCGACGAAATGTTGCCTCTCTCTGCCTGTTCTACAAGTATTTTAATGGAGAATGCTCTGACGAACTGCAAGCACTTGTGCCCTCACGACGTAAACATCCTCGACAAACCCGACAGGAAGCTATATCTCACACCTACTCAGTAGAGATCCCTAGATGTAAAAGATCTTTCTATTCCAGTAGTTTCTTCCCCAAAACCGCTAGACTTTGGAATTCCATTCCGGGTCCCTTCTTCCCCAACTGTACTGACGTGTAGAAGTTCAAGTGTAACGTGAACAGACACCTTGCTGCCCAAATCCCTACATAGTACCCCAGTAGATGCTACCCCTGATAGTAGCCCCCTACACCGAAGTGGCAATGTGCCTTGTTTGGGGTGAAAATGTAATAAAAAACAAAACAAAAAAACAAATCAAAAATCATAAATCACAAATCATGAATCACAAATCACAAATTATAAATCAGATAAAATCCTTGTCATTGTTATTTTAAACTTTGATCGATCCTTCGTTATTGTCAGTGCTTTATTTTCTCGATTAAATCTATTTGCGATTCGGTGATTATTTTGTAGAGTGCCCCGACCTCAAAGTTAAATCAATCGAAAGATTAGTTGGAATACTACAGAGTGGAACGATAAAATTGTCACTTTTAAAAAAACGACACGATTCCATTTCCGTTTGATGAAAACCGGTCTTCTTTTTGTTACAGATCATCTACTAGTTGGCCAGTTATGTACGAGTCCCAAGAGCGATAGAAGTCTTCTATCAAGTCTGAAAGCGACACAATGAGATCGAAGATGCGCCGCCGTACAACTCATGCTCTCTACCGATCCAAGTTATGAAAACACAACTATTGCCAGTACCCTCAAAATGCAAATCCGGACGGTTCAACGCTCGAGGGCACAGCTGTAGTTTCATGTGAGAGCTACATAATACCACCACCTCACATATTCGAACTCGACTTGAAGGTTAGACCAAAGTCTACCGGGTGTGTTAGAAGAGTTTGGTGATCACCTGGTGCAACCAGGTGGCCACTGGCAGACCCTGAGTGTGGCAGCAGGACTTAGCGTCGGGCACAAGTCCAAAAAGAGACCTCTCTCAGCTTCAGAAGAAGCTGACATCTATTTAATGTAGCCATCTTTAGCCTCAATCACCGCCTCGATACGAATCCGGAACTGGAAGCATCCCTTTACCACAAGCGCCAATGAGAGCTCGGCGATTACTCGGCGGATGGCGAATATCAGGTTTGGTTTGCTGTTGTGGGAAGTGATGTTGATGATTTTCTCGACGTATGACCAAATGAAGTAGTCTATCGGGTTCAGGTCAGGGAATAAAGGAAGGCCAGTAAGAGAAGAGTACAAAGTCGTTGCCCTCCTTCTGATGTCAAGCCTTGGTCTCTTTGGATTTGTAGATAGGCACCGAGTTCTGCTATCACACCCAGTGTCTACCAGCGGGCACCTGATTGCACCAGGAGTAAACACACTCTTCAGCACATCCAGCCGACTTCGAAGATGTGCGATGGCATAATGTGACCCTCATTGGAAACTACACCAAAGACCATAACCCTGGTTTGAGACTTCATTAAGCTGTGACCTCAATCGTTGAAGCGCCCGGATTTGCATGTGGCAATGGTTGTGTTTTCATAATCTGGATCAGTAGAAAGTATGCATGGTACAACTGTGCAACTCCGACCTCGCTTGTTTAACATTGTGTCACTTTAAGATATGATAGAAGGTTCCTATCGCCTTTGGGATGTGTACACAAGTGGCTAACCTATGGATATACTACAACAAAAAGAAAACCGGTTTTCATCAAACGGAAATGGAATTTTGTCGCTTTTTGAGAGCGACAATTTTATCGTTCCACCCTGCATTTATTTCTCTTTCTTCCTGACTGCGAGAAAACTGGACACATGGATCGGAAAGTGAGATTGAAAGGCCAGCGCCCCCGGCGCAATAACTCTCTGGCCTACTAAAATATCTAAGTATCTCCGTCTGCATTCATCGGTAAGGTCGCATCAGGCAATTTACAATAAACCTTCTCAAAGGTTGACCTCCTAGAACTGCACAAAATCAGTAGTATACCAGAAGCAAAAGACAAAAAGTCCCTCTAGAAATGTCGTATTCTGTTGATTTTGATTCCAATGAAAAAATCCGAGTTGCGCCGAAGCAAAACAAGCAACTTTACAGATTTTTATTCTTCCACGAAATTCTCGAAGAGTTGCGTGCGTTCTAAAACATTCTAAATAATTTCTTTTTAAGAGTATTTTACGTTCTATCAAATGCATCTATGTGCCACGAAGTACAGCGATGTCCTAAAGATTAAAATATGTGAATTTGGAAATTAAATTACAAGAAATCATGAGAGAACATGTAAAAGAACAACTATAATCTTCACATAATTGAATACAAACTTTATACTTCTTTCAAGAGACACATAGAAAAAATATCTTATGATATATTTTTAGTTTTATTTCTAACAAAAGCGATCCAGTGTTGCTCGTGCGGAGAAATAACAGAATTAATCTTCTAAATATAGTTGGAACTTAACTGATGAAAATATTCAAATGAATAGAGTTTTGCATTGTTTCGACATTATTAGCATTATGGTTTTATTGCAAATGTTATTATGTTTATTGCATTTACAGCAAATGACTTCGGATATAAATATGAAAAGCACAATTAGATTACTATTGCCACACACACACACACACACACACACACACACACACACACACACACACACACACACACACACATATGAAACCCGGGATACGGTGGCCGTTGGATACATTTTTTCCGACCTCTGTTTATGGTATTTTCCCCGCCTTACGGTGTTAGTTATAATGTTTTTCGATTATATACATGTGTATTATTGCGTATTATATACTGTAGGTATTTTGGTACTAAGCGTTAATACCGTATTCCGGGTTTTACCATATATATATATATATACATATATATATACATATATATATATATATATATATATATACTTCATTTACTCACATAAAATTAATATACGAAAGTATAAATTTATGCGTAAACTTTATGTATTTACTTCAAAAGTGCTCAATACGTAGGTAGAGCTACTTAGTAAGTTATAAAATATATATGGCAGTTAAGCTACACTGAATATTCCGCGTTTCATCCATTCTAGGACTCTTCAGGCTTATATATATATATATATATATATATATATATATATATATATATATATATATATATATATATATATATAGAGAGAGAGAGAGAGAGAGAGAGAGAGATGAAAGTGATAAAGGAGAATGAGAGAAATAAGTTGTAAAGTTGTACATATTGTTAAATAATCCTGGTGAAATAATCTACGAAATGTGTTTTTATTAATTTAGTAATGAACCGTTATTTATTAAAATTAAAAAAAAAACTATATAAAAAAAAATCAGTCAGCAATAAATGCTACTGATATATTTTTGTGGCGTGCTCATCCTAGAGCTAATGGGGGACTCTTCCACTCTGTAAAGACTTGAGAAGTTTCATAAAATAAAAATCTCAACAAGAACGACAATGCTTTATTAAGATTTTTTTTCGAGAATCTTAAAAATAACAAACATCAAGAAACAAATGCCATTATTTCGATCACCCATAAAAAGGTTTTCTCGACAAACATGTTTAAAAACTCTGTAAGTTGGATTTTTGAAGTGAATACTCGCCTTTTTTTTTCTCAAGTAAGTCAATGATTTTATTTTATTCTGAGAGTATGTTAATTTTTACAAAATAAAAATGCGCTATTTTTTTTGTTTCCCAGAAAACAAAAAATATCAACGTCGAAAGCATAACCTTTACTGTACTCTTGACTAAAATCTAAGCGTAAAACTTTTTTACACAGGAAACCTACTTAAAGCAATGTGTTTTGCCGGCAAAATGAGTCTTCAGGCATTATTGCAGGGTGAGTATCCCTAGGAGTAAACAATACTTTAGGCCCTGTTGAGTTAAGGCTTCGTAGGGCGGTGTTATGGTGTGCCTACCTTATGATAATTAGAAACTATTACCTTGCTATCAAAACTGGAAATATATGTCTCAACGTCAGCACGAGTCATACATAGGTGTTTATCGGTATGATGTATAGTCATAGTTTCTGTCTCGTGTTCTTTTTAAAGAAATTGGCTTTCTGTACATACAAATTTGAAGTAGATTATACATTATTATACTGTTACACATAAAAGGTGGTTTGAAATTATTGCAAATGTCTCTTTTATGTGACCATTTTATTCTTTCTATTTTTTCCTCCCTTCATTTTTAAGCCAACTGGGTAGTGTGCTTTTAAATTAGTCAAAACACAACATGACAGGAGGTGGTGCCCAGCTGACGCCAGGCTGTAACCGACGCTGCGGAGCTTTTTCCCACGTCATGCTGCTGAGCGATTTCCAAACGGTTAATTCAATCAACTTGGCCTCCCTGGGAACAAAGAAAATGTTCGGAGATGCGACATGTAGACGCTGAATTTATTTTTTTGTTTTATTTTACTTCAGTTGAAGTTATGAGAAATCAAGGGGCCCGCAACCTGGGGCTCACACTTGAACTCTATATGAGATACATAGATATTCGAATGTTTCATTTAAGTTCTTTATTTCTCAAACACCGAGTTAGTAAAGAAATTAAGAACATAATTTTCCTCTCCTCAATTAACCATTTTCATACGTTGTAGTATATCTTTCGTTTTGGTCTCTTGGTCTTACTGGATTCCAGGACAAGAATTTATCTAGTATGGTGGAGTATCCAGCTTTGTGCTATTACTTGAGGTAACATAACTTGGAGAAGGTGCACCATTCCTCGTAAAAGCTAATATGGGTTAGCCATAGTGAGGAGATCTTATTTGGGCAGCAAATACTATGTGATTTTGAATATTTGGTCAGGGTTTGCTTTTATGGAAAAAGTATCCTCATACCAGGTTGTTCTGACAAACCCCTATACAGAGAGACCTTAGACACTCGAGGATAGTGTCTAGTAGGCATTCAAGTTCTCTCCGTCTAGTAGGCATTCAAGTTCTCTCCAATGTTTCTGTTTATTTATGTTAGAATAGATTTTTGTGGCCTTTTTCTTCGCGTTAGAAATGAAATAAGTCGGGTATTATAATGTTTTTAATGCGTTCGTGATATGTTGGATTTCATCATCAAGATATTGGGAACTATGTATTCTTAAAGCACGTACGAAAAAAAAACAAAAACAAAAAAAAAACGATGGTCATGCAATTTTTATTCTATTATTGTGGTGCGAGTAGTAATATATGTAATTGTTCTTATGTGTAATTTTTTCTGTTTTCTTATCATTGGATCGTTTTCGATCTAATGATAAGTACATCTAGAAAAGAGAGGGAGTTGTCTTGTTCGGATTCGTGTGAAAATTTTATAGAGGGTTCAACTGAATTTAGTTTATTCTTTAGGTGTTCTATTTAAATCGGATTTCAATCGTTTTTATTATATTAAATATCTTAAAAGTAGAGGGATATAATCATTAGGCTACTATTAGTATAGTGTACCATTTTTTCCTTAAACTTCTAGGTAAGCATTTTCGCCCTCCAAATATAGAGAATTATAATGTAAAGGTTTCTACTAGTATATTGTACTATTTCATTTATGGATAAACATTTCTTATAACAACAAAGACAAGAATTTAATTTTTAATACAGATTTTTAATTTTAAAGTTGATAAAACATTTTAATTTTAAATTTGATTTTAAATTTAATTTGAAAATTAGAGTTGAAATTAATTTTAGTTTAAAATTTCATATGAATTTGAATTTTAATAAATTTGCTCAATCTGATGGATGAGTATTTTAAAAAAAATATTTCAAGGAGAATAATTAAAATTTAGGTTTCTTCAGACTATATAAAAGAAATGACCTACATTATATTAGGCGGTTAAAGGAGTATATAAGCATGTATTATATACAAGAAGAAAAAAAGTAAGATATAGTATTAAATAAATAACAGTAATTATTCTCCATTCTAACAAAGGTTTTTAAAATATCAAATTTAAAAGTTTTTTCGTGAAATCGATCAGGCCTTTACAAGGTGTATCCCTTACACGTTTAGAAATTTAGTTAAGATAAAAAATTCCGTTTAAAACCGGAAAAAATTTAAAATTAATGAATCTATAAACCAGATTTTTACATAGGTTACGCGATAAATAGTTCACATATATTAAAATTATAAATAACTGAAACACTTAAGTATATAAAAGTTCTTGCCTGATTTTTTCTAATTCTTTTTCTTTTTTTTCTGTTTCTTTGGCATCCAAAATTAAACGGACAATTTTAAAAAAGTTATATTTTGAAATTAAAAACAAAACGAGATTTGCACGAGAAATTAAAAACAAAACGAGATTTGCACGAGAAATTAAAGACAAAACGAGATTTGCACGAGAAATTCTAACGTATGTGTATGTTTCCATTCCCGGTTATAAACATATCTATCGGCTAAACAGGGCTTGATATGTTGACTTAAAGCGGTTCCCTATTATCTGGTTTGAAACTGACGGCACCGATGACTTATCTGACGAAAACTGTCTGAAAATTATATATATATATATATATATATACTAGCATGGGTGCCCGGCGTTGCCCCGGTGTTTGGAGGTGCATGCTGAGCAAAAAAAAAACAAAAACAAAAAAAGGTCATTTTTTTTTAAATGGACACCTATTATGACCACTTAAAACTTATTGTTTTGGGCTCAGATTGAGTTATTAAGTTAGATCCATGTCCAAGGAACGTATATCTTAAGTCGCAAGTGACCCAAAATTGTTGGAGGTGTTCGGTAGAGGTCTCAAAGGCCAAATCGTTGAACTTTGACCCCTTAATCGCTAAATTTCTGGCCGAAAACCGATCACATAGATTTTCCCAAATCTCAGTACCTGTATATCAAATTTCGAGTCTGTAGACTTAAAATTGACAGAGTTATTGCGTAGGGAAATGTACACACAGACACACAGAAAGATACACAGACACGTTTACTATATATATATATATGTGTGTGTGTGTGTGTGTGTGTGTGTGTGTGTGTGCGTGCGTGCACAGCCGCATTATGTATATATTTTTAGGACATGTAAAAAAATAACTACAAATTGCACAAGGTAATTATTTGGAAATAAATGTATATGTGCGTTTCGCAGAATGATTGGTGTGTTACATTCATTAAATTAATAAAAATATCAGACTATTTATTGCTTTCTGGATGACTTTTTTTCTTACTCGTAAATTATATTGGAAACCAAATTATTCATATAAGTTATTGATACAAACAAATTGTCATTTTAATTCTGTAAATTGATTACTAGCATGGGTGCCCGGCGTTGCCTGGCTATTTGGAGGTTTATGTTGAGCACCAAAAAAAAAAAAAAAAAAAAGCGGTCAATTTTTTTAAATTGACGCCTATTATGACCCCTTAAAATCTATTGTTTTGGGCTCAAATCAAGTTATTAAGTTAGATCCATGTTCAAGGAACCTATATCTAAAATTTCAAGTGTTTAGACCCAAAATTTTCGGAGGATGTTGGCAGAGGTCTTAAAGGTCAAATCGTTGAACTTTGACCCATTAATCGCCAAATTTCTGGCCGACAACCGATCACAAAGATTTTCCCAAATCTCAGTACCCTGTATATCAAATTTCGAGTCTGTAAACTTAAAATTGACAGAGTTATTGCGTAGGGAAATGTACACACAGACACACATAGAGATACACAGAGAGATACACAGACACGTTCACTTTTACAGATATATAGATTACGATGAAAATATTAAAACAGATTTCTTTTAGTTATATTAGCTGAGTCGATAGATTCATCTGCTATTACACCTCGAATATAGTGACAGTTATCTTATTATTTATGATTTTTTCACTATTTTTTTTTTTCGCTAAAAATCATTTTAACAATATAACCTTTTCTCTAAATCCTTGTCGCTGTAACTATATTCGAACCGGTGCGATGTCGGATAAATCAGATAAATCAGACAAATTTAACTAAACTACGTGTTCCTGATTACTTCTACATACTTACGAAATGTACAGGATTAAGGCCGTGATTCTATTACGGTTGACCCAAATGTATATCTCTTGTTTAAACTAAAATTAACAACAGATTGCGAAGTACTAAATAAAATGAAATAAAACCGATTCCTAATTATATCTACTTTAAGGCAAAACCAATCTATGCAACATTTAATTGAATTGGTTACTGAAAGAAATTAGAATGCGTAGACGAAGATCTGGAGATTGCTCTCTCTCTCTCTCTCTCTCTCTCTCTCTCACTTACTGTAAACGTATATTCACTTATATAATATACTTTTCACCACTATTTTCCGTGTGAATTAACCTCATTCTCCATTCGTCCATTTCAAGAAACTTTACTCGTTTCCTTTCGGATAATTACTAAGCAAAACTCCTGTGGACTTGTTAAGCATACGGTGGAACCATTTACAGCATAATTGGCAAATGAATGAATCAGCAAACAATAGACGTATTTAGCATATGTTTATATCTAATATACTTACTGAAGTATTTTACAATGAGTTATCCTTGTGGTTTTTCTTTATTTTTTATGGCATCTGTAACCATTATAGGAATTGTTACTGATGTATTTTACTTTGCCACATTCGAAAATGTTGCTCTGTTTATTATCTAGTTGTAAAAGAGTCACATGAGTTATTGTATGACATTAAATAAAGACTGCTGCGAAACAACCGTAGTTAATTATAATGCCTTTGTAAATGTTCAATTTTGTCGACTTCATTTTATACAAGCTTTATATAATGGTACCGACGTGTATCTCCCTCCCCTTGTCTCCATCACTCTGTATATATATATATATATATATATATATATATATATATATATATATATATATATATATATATATATATATATATATGTGTGTGTGTGTGTGTGTGTGTGTGTGTGTGTGTGTGTCATTTTTTTATTACCGTTTTATCTGTTTGTTTCGGATGATAGACCATGTTTACGATCCAACAACCTCGTTAGATCTTAACAACCATTTCTGTAAGGTCTGACGAGGCCGTTGGACCGTAAACATCCGAAACATATGTAAACAAACATATAAAACGGTAATAAAAAAGTAAAACACATATTTGCTCCGCAATAGTATTGAGCACTCTCTTCAGGTTTTTACTAAATACCAGTTTTACCATATATATATATATATATATATATATATATATATATATATATATATATATATATATATATATATATATATATTAATTTTGGGGGAATTAAACCTAGAGTCTAAAGAGCAGAGTTTACTTTAATGTATTAGTAAATGTACTAATACTACTAAAAGAAAAAGCAGTGCTCGCTGTAATGTAAATATATAATGAGCTCGATAGGTATAGATATCCTAGCGCTATTTTTATATAGAGTAAAATGATTAATAATCTTTGAATTGAAAATCAGTTTCAAAAGGGGAAAAAAAAATTCAATAGTTTGTACGATCGTTTCGGAAATGATGTTACATTGAAATAGACATTATGCCTTGAACAACAATTTTATAAAAATATTTTTTATATTAAAAGAAAGTCTCCTCATCAGTAAAATAATGAGGCGGGGTGGGGTTAAAGACACTAAAATAAACTACAAAGCCACTGATCAGCTACTTTGGACTTAACAGACGGAGCATACAACTCTCTCGCGTTCTTTATTATCGTTTTACAGTGGTATTTAGCAGTGGTGAAAACGGCTTTAGTCTTAGTACATTATTTGCGTTGGAAGTTTCTTCTGTGCGCCACGGCAGCAGCACCTTCTAGGGAGAAACACAGCTAGCTATTAGGTTTTTATTGGAATTTCTTGGAGGGATTAAACAGTCTATACCTAAAATTAACCATTCGGTCATGTCTGACACTTAGCATGGAACGAACAAGTAGATATGTTATAAATGAACGGAAGCTATCTTAGGCTGCCGTAAAGTATCGATGTACTGTACGATGGAGAGGTACGTTTGAGGACCTATTTCATTTCGTTTTTATCTTAACTGATACAACCAATCTTTTAAGTATACCATCAACATGACATTTAAAAGAAAGAAAAGAACTGTATTTTTCTGATGAAGATTCTGTAATGGATAGAAATGTCGAATTTAATTTTAATAAATAAATATTTTTAATTATTCGAATTTGTTTCATATTTAAACTGCTGAAGTCTTAAATTTGTTTCTAAATATCAACAGTGCTTACTTACTATGAACAGAAAATTAATATTCATATATATATATATATATATATATATATATATATATATATATATATATAATCATTTTTATATCTATGAAAACACTAGTGTTTCATGTGTTCGCAATTATTAATGTAGAAAGAGATAATTACTTCCAATCAGGAGACTCGAACCTAGCCACGATGCTAGATTTGGCTCTATTTGTTAACTTGGTGCGCCTTGACCACAAACAGTTTCTACAAAAGTGAGATAATTTTACAATCTAAAAGCGCTAAATGCGGGCGTCGACAATAAACACTGGAGAGGATACAAATGATGGGAAAATCGTTAGAATTATATATATATATATATATATATATATATATATATATATATATATATATAAGGGGGTATTTTATATTTATTCTATATATTCCTTTTGTCAAACAATACATTCTTAAATCGAATATATGTCTCTACATGTTGTTTTTTCAGAATTTAAAAATTTAATCACGAAACTTATATATTGCTATTTTCTTAAATATTGAGCTTTTCCGTTTTGGCTAGGATCTCCTTGAAAGTATTATTTCAAGTAATATCTATCAGGATTTTTCATCTGAATTCTATCAGTGTCTTATCCCGCTTATATATATATATATATATATATATATATATATATATATATATATGTATAATATATATATACACATGTATAATATATATATATATATATATATATATATATATATATATATATATATATATATACACACAAACACATATCCCTCGACGAGAAAACACCCATAAATTAATGGAAATACTCGTACAAATATATATATCAATAAAAAAATCAGAGAAACGCTTACACATTAACGGTGTAAATAATTATTATAGTATTATTTCCAACCAATAATACATTCTCTGTTGACATATTTGTTTCTATACCAAAATGTTTACAATAGACGATTATTTATATATTTGCTTATTGTTAAACACTTTTAACTTGCAGATTTTTAAATTAGATGCTAATAAAATAGTGTTGTAGTTTACTTGAAGCATTGTGTGCGACATGCACATACATTGTTTATTAAAAGTCGTTTACGATGGGTGAATATTTTATATATTCAACATAAGAAACCTAGTAGAACATAATTCGAAAATAAGGATCTTTATAGTCTGACGACTTTTAATATAACGTACACTTTTGTAATTTTCACACAAATCAATATTGGACTACTTATATATCTACACAAGTGAGAATATGTGTGCGTAAGGACAGTTCTCAACTTATATACTCAACGAATTTTCGATCTACAAACTTAAAATTTGATATATTAGGTGTTCGGACATCTACAAACATTTTACTCGGTTTTCATCCGGAAAAAGGGCTGCTAAGGAGTCAAAATTGAAAAATATGTATGTGGGGTTGTCGGATTTTTATCTGTTCTTCAACTGTTTCACGAGGTTTTAAAACAATTTTTTTTAGATTGTGGCTAGCTGGTCTAATAGTTATCGTACTTGACTCATTGTTTTTACGCTTTTGTACATCTTCTAGAATACAATAAGACGACTATTTAAAGAATTTATAAATATTTAATTGCTCAAGGTATCCGCGTAAATTCATTTATTTAATTGAGAATCCACGGTATAAGAAGGCGACATAAATGTGCCACACATGTAATGACACCCTACCCCCCTCTACCAAAAAAAAAAAAAACACCTCGTAAATATTCAATACCCAAGTAAAATAATATTTGTCAATTTGACGCTTTATTTTTATATTGACAAGAAATATACGTTTAACTTAATAAGAAAAGCGAGGGCCAAGTAATTTACTGTGCAGTTTCCGGTTGAACTAGTAAACAGGCCGCATATAGGATGATGTTTTGACCAACTTGATTAAAAGAAAAATGACTGCATTTATGCTGTCGTTAACGGTTTTCATGTTCAATTATATATTATCGTTTCAATTAACAGACGAAAAGGGACTTTCCGAAAGCTTCAGAACAATTCCAAAAACATATTTTCATTATCCACAGTACTGTTCTAATATTGGATTTAATCCTATGGATATTGTCTTATGTAATTACCGACTTTTTTTCAGTTACATATTTTAAAACAAATAGAATTCAATATGATAATAGGTTTCGTATTATTTGGGGACTTCTGACTACTAAAAATCTTGGTATTTTTAAAACGTGTCGGTTGATGTAACATCCGACTTTCTGCAAGGGTATCTTGTCGAAATTGTTGATCTTTCTGTGAAATTCAGGATCGCACATGGTTTAGAACGGAACTTATATGCAACCCATGTCAGCCATAACAAGGTGGAAGTCCTAAGTTATTAGCAATAGCATTTTGAGTGTCGTCTGGAGTGAAGGTTGAATTTTCAACGTGTAAATTACAACTAAATTTTGCTAAGTACTTTATCCGCTACGCCACGAATCCTCGCAGTTTCTGCGTTCGACAGGACGATTTCTTAGGTCTGACAGAAAAAGTTCCACAAGATACGCTAAAAAATGTTACGCGGTTATATCAACTAAAATGTTCTGCAAATGACACTCAAGATGAGGACAGTAGTTTGTACAAGATACACATGAAGAAGGTCGAAGTTTGCATCGACCGAAACATTATGAAAATCACATTCAAGATAAGAACTAATCCGAGGAATCCAAATAATACTAATAATCAATCCTCTTTTCAAATATTCAGAAACATGATAATAGTTTTGATAACATTCCGTATATTTCCATTCTAAAATTTTGCTAAATATAAAAAAAAAACAACATTTTACATTTTAGGATATTTTTTTAAATCGTTGTGTTTATCGGAATATATTTTCATCGTTTATGTGGGAATAAATTAAAATATAAGTTTAATTAGCAAAGACAACAATGAATGCTTGGAACTAAGCAACATAGTACTCTAACATATCACAGGTTTATAATTAACACAAGGATGTTTTGGTGAGAGAAAATAACCGCCAATGATGAGATAAATCTATATACAACGAATTTCATCCAATATAAGACATGTTGAGAAGAGCGAGTAAAATGAAGATAAGGGATTCAATAAGCAAAAGTTTCCCAGTATTTGATGAATAAATATATGCAAGTGACTGAAACGACACGCTGGTGTAGCGCGATGTCCTACCGCAAATCTTTTCTTATTCTATTATTTAATCTCAAGGTGGTCAAACGGAAGTGCAATAAAAACATCAAAGGTAACCAAATATTTGATCCATGCAATAAATAATAAGATTAAGGATTCTTTCTGCAATTTCACCAAATTTGGTAAAAAGAAACGGTTATCGATTCCTGTCTTGTCAAAGAAATTTCTTCATAGATGTGTATCAGTCTTTTTTATATTGGGTCAGTAATTCGTGCCAAATTTGAAATTCTACGTAGACTTTGACCCAGTATTCGGTAAATGATTTTGAGCAACGTCGAAGAAACAAATATATTTTTGATTTCAACAGGATAAGACAACTGCCTACACATCAAATGATTCATTGAAATGGTTGCGGGGACTATTTGCTCATCGCGGCCTCAGTAAGAAAGGGCAAGTTTGAATGCGTTTTACACCAGAATTTTACGCCAAATTCTATCTCTGCGCTATCTAAAAATTACATTATTAGTCAATGTTGATTAATGATCCGTTATTGTTAATCACTACTCCGTTCATCTTAAAAATTAAAAAATAAACACACATTTCTCTTAGTAAATAAAATAATTATTGTTGCAATATTTTAGAACTATAATGGGGTATTTATTAAAATGCTGCCCACATCAGCATTATTTGGCACAAGGCCTGGAAAGTGGGAACCCGCAGGCTCCCCTAAAGGAGGAGCATTCCTGCAATTTTAAAAATTGCCTGAGTAACGCCGTCGACATTCCCCGGTCGGGGCGCCTCAGGCAGCAAGCAATAAACTTGCCCCACCGGAAAGCCCGGTGGCAAGGCCTGGGAGGGTGGACCTCCTAAGTATTACCCAGGCGGTATACCTCAGTCCAACATGTGGTGGGCCGGTTCCCGGTCCCTCACCTGTTGGGCTGAGTGTCAAGTGACGAATCCTTGACTGGTACTACCCTGTCTCCCTGCAGCCGAAGCCGCTAGGAGACACATCCCATCATCCCAAGAGAGTAATGGGGTATGATTCCACACAGTCGGACGATTCTATTTATAAACGATGCTGCTAAGAACTGACGAATTAAATTAATTAACGTTCTGCTACCAACCAATCAGAAACCAGAATTGCTTCATAAATATTAAACCTTTTCTGGAGCAATTTGAGAGGAACGCCTTTCATAGCTATCATTCGTTTGAGGAGAAGTGTTTTACCCAAAGCCGGGAAATTAGCAATCCGCAGCAACTGATACAAAAAAAAAACGTGACGTTGCATCTTATCCGATCACCGACAGTCTTGCAGAAGACAGAACGACCATGATTAACATTCGTCTATTATCTTGGAACAGCAGCACAATCTGATAGACGTCCAGATATGTCAGAAATACGTTATTCCACGAACATTTTTATTCAAGAAAACGGGAACTTTTCATCAAAGTCATCGACAAACACGACCTAGTAAATTAGCAATTCACATCAATCCTCATAAAGTGTACAACTCAACACGAGTAAAAGAGAAATGAAGTTGGATACTACGTTCTATGGTACAGAATTTAGACTACACAAGGGATAACATGGTTTCAAGACTTCTCTTTGAAGACACTGTGAAGCCCGTGTGTTCCACATTTTGTTTTAACTGAGAGCCATAGAGAAGATTCAGTATACCGTAAACGTTCTTCTAAGAAATGTGCATTTGATTTTGGGAATATAACAATTATTTGCCAAGATATGACGTTCAACATTTCTTTTCGAGATGTGTCAAATTCGCTTCGCACGTTATAAATTCATTTGTTTCTGTGAAAACGGAAAGGTCACTAACATACCGCGTCTTTGAAAATGATTGACTTTTGATTTCAAAGGGAAGCTATAAAGCATATGTTTGATCGATATAAATATTTGAAATGTCAAAATCACTCTTGTTGAAAATGAGAGCGAGCTGATGTAAAGTGAAAAACTTTTTAAATAAAATGTTTAATAAAACACATTCGTACATAAACATATACGTATATATACATATATATATATATATATATATATATATATATATATATATATATTACAATTCTGGTATTGACTTGAGGTTGTAAACTAAAATCTATTTCAGCTCTCTATTTACAATTTCTACCCCTGAATATATATATATATATATATATATATATATATATATTCAAATACTTAAAGCATATTACCCTTCCGTAGATATATACATATATATATATATATATATATATATATATATATATATATATATATATATAGAGAGAGAGAGAGAGAGAGAGAGAGAGAGAGAGAGAGAGATAGATAGATAGATAGATAGGGGAGAGTAATATGCTTAATGCATTGTTTGAGATTGTAAAACTCAATAATTATTGCCGTAGTACAAAAAAATACTGTAGAGGTCCGTACGAATTTCTTTGAATTTGACACACTTAGGTCTTTGGACAATACTGGATCATTGTAATTTCATGTACCCATCTTTTCAGCAGTCTCATAGCGTAACGGTTCGAAGCGTTGACTTTTTCTGGCCGGTCGAGTTTCAAACTTGTCTTGAGGCAGTTGCTAGTCTAACCGCACTGGTAATCTCTGATACACAAAAAGAGTCTGTGAATGACTATATATATATATATATATATATATATATATATATATATATATGAATATATATATATATATATATTAATACATATATATATAAGTTTCGTAGTTAAATTCTGAAAAGAAAACAACATATAGAGACATATATTCGATTTGAGAATGTATTGTTTGACAAAAGGAATATATAGAAGGGGTTATTTTAATTTCCTTAACCCATAGATTTTCAACAATGGTTCAGATACACTTTATCAACACCGAGAAAGCATTTGGACTACAACAATCAACACACACTCAACGCAACAACGAATAAGGCTGCCCCGTATACTTTTCGAAAATCAATAAGGAGCAACACTCTTTCGCTATATGTGAATATCACTTTCTCCCATGGGCATATTTTCTGCCCAACTGGATTTATAACCCCGAACGACATTAGACTCTTTCCGATAATGGATTACCCAGGTTGTATGAACTGCTCTTTTCGTATAATTTTCTCCATATAATTATCCACAACCACTCAAAAACTATTTTCAATAATTGTGCTGAAAAGCAAAATAGCGTCCATTCGCAGCTGAACATTTTGCTAACTGCATTTCATTTCCTCTGATGATATCAGCCATTGTTGGAAATTAAATTCAGGTGATAAGTCATCTCCCTCTCAGTACAGACCAATAAGTCTCCTGTGTGTTATGAGTAAGTTGCTGGAATCCATATTAAATAGAGAAATAGTCAACCACCTCAGCAGAAATAACCTTCTTAGTGACACACAATATGGTTTCCGTTCTGCAAGATCTACCGCAGATGTGCTAACGGTTATATCTCACAGGTTAATGAATCTCTTGAGAAAGGCCTCCTTTCTAGGGCAATTGCTCTTTACATAACAAAGGCCTTCGACAAGGGCCCACTTCACAAGATTTCCAGCTCCGGTATAACTGGAAATGTTTTCTCAATCATTAAATCATTTCTCTCCGATAGGCTCATAAGAGTAGTGGTCGATGGACAAAGATCAGTGCCCTGCAGTATTAATGCTGGAGTCCCTCAGGGGTCAATCATAGGCCCAACTCTTTTCCTGGTCTACATCAATGATCTACCTAAACACATACTTAAATCATTCGTTGACATCTATGCTGATGACACGACCATCTACGGCAACACATCAAAGGCTGTAAACGAAAAAGTTATCTCTGATTCTCTCTCCTCTGATCTCGAGCGCGTGGTTCAGACGTGGCTGGTTACCTTTACTGCATCTAAAACCAAACTCCTATCTTTACATCATCAACGCTCTGATCCCCATCTGATATCAATTGAAATGGATGGCTCTCGTCTTGGAGAGACTCCATGTTTTGACAAGCTTCTGGATTTGACCTTTACTCCTGATCTGAAATGAAACACGTACATCAAGTCTGTTGCCAGGGACGCTAGGAAAATGGTGGGATCCTTCTACCGCTCCAGAATATATCTCACTACTGATGTAATTCTCTATCTATATAAAAGCCAAGTACGTCCAAAGATGGAATACTGCTTCCATATCTGGGCAGAAGCTGCTAAAAACAGCCTATCCAGCCTTGACAGAGTACAAAATAGACTTCGTGGTTTAGTGGGGGATGCCCTTTTCTCTACCCTGCAACCTCTCTCCCACAGAAGAGACGTTGCGAGCCTATCCTTGTTTGTCGTTATTTCCATGGCAAGTGCTCGTCTGAACTCCAATCTCTGGTCCAATCTTTTACGAAAAACACCCGTCTAGCTGAATCCACTGTGAAAATTTTTCCCCACTCTTTATCTGTGCCTAAATCAAAACGTAGATTCCATGAACAAAGCTTCTTTCTTAGAACTCCACGCCTTCGGAACTCTGTTCCGTGTACCTGCTTCCCGCCTGACTACACCCTGGATGTCTTCACGTCCAACGTTAACAAATTCCTAATGAACCGCCCACTTAAGTAAACACATCATTAAATCTCCACACTAACGTACTGGACTTGCAATAACCCTTATCCATGAGTGGCTTCCGGGCCTTGATAAGTGGTGACCACCGTGTAAAAAAGAATCCTGTCTGCATTAACTTCATTTCCTTATATATGTTGATGTATATATATGTGTGAGCTTGTAGACGTTCGTTTTGTGTTCAGTGTATATACATTTGATTATGAGCTGTAGTATATATATGTATGTATGCATGTATGTGTGCGTGTATACGCGTATGTATGTGTGTTTATGTATATATATGTATGTATATATATATATATGTGTGTGTGTATGTGTGCGCGTGTTTGTGTGAGCATGGACATTTAACGGAGTTACACACCTTAGCCGTATATTGGTACACTCTAACTATCTATATCTCCCTGGACCATATAAATGTGTTGGCAATGGGGGATTATCCCCCTCTCAAAAATAGAATCATTAGATAAACCCGATCATTTGTTAATGTATATATATCTTTAAAGGTAGGTGCACGCTCTTTGTAATTTTATGTTAGATATATCAGTGTGCGCACCTTTATCTCTTTTTAGACATAAAACTTCTGTAGATGTTTATTTGCTGTATGTATACGATGGTATGCAAAAGGGGGTATGACTTGCATGCTTGCACTTGATTATATCGATGTTCGGCCGTGCATATGAGCGCAGTTGTACACTCGAGCACGCGCGCATGCATAACCGCCCGGATGAATAATCGCCCGACTTTATAAGTAGTTACCTTCTCAAATATGCGTGTTTGCGGTATGATATTATATATATGATTGAGTGCACATGCGCATTAGTATAACGATGCGTATGTATATAAGTCTGTATTTATGTAAGCATGGTATGGATAAGTGTTTGTGCGTGATTATATACTATGTATATGCATATGTGTATGTCTATATATTTATATGTACTTATGTGTGTGTGTCTGTGGGTATATATGTGCTTATATCTGCACTTATGTTTAGTTTTGAGAGATGGGTATACATATAATCATTATATAAATAGTTAAAATCAACCACGCTTGGACGATCCCATACCCAGCTCCAGCTTTAACTCAATTCCACCCTTTATAAAATAGCTAATTAGCCACAGTATACAAAGCACTCACTCAAACATCAATTCCAACTCAACAAACAACAAAACAAACTCATCCATAGATCGACTCCAAACAGAAATATATGTATTTTAAATAAAATTTAAACAAACTTAATTAAACCAGATCACACTACGACAACAAGCGTACTGAACTGTCTTATCTCAACTAATCAAGTAACCTTTAAATATACACTCAAAATTAAAAGAACCCAATCTTAAACTCACTTAATTAAGTAACCTTCCAAATATTCAATATTTTCACACCATGACTCGTCTTTATCTCCAATTCATCCGCACAGCAGAAACAGCACACTCACCCCTTATCACGCCAACCATTATCCATTTCCCACTTGAACTTAAAATCAAGAGGTCAACCCTTTTAAAGAATACTAAAATACAATACCCCCCCCCCCGCCGAAAAATATCCGTTACTAACTTGTATGGTCGTCCAATTTTAAATGTCCCCCTCTCTCTTTACCCTCTCTACTTCACCCCACTCTCCTTTTTCCCTCATCTAAAAGGCTTCCCTCGCCCACTATAAACAAGAAAACAAACTATCTTTATCTGAAGCAAGCCGCCCAACGCAACGTTCTGAATATCATCTTCAGGATTACTTTGCTATCTTTGCTATTTTTATATTTGTGCTGAAAAGCAAAATAGCGGCCATTCGCAGCTGAACATTTTGCTAACTGCATTTCATTTCCTCTGATGATATGTGCCATAATTGAAAATCCATGGATTACTTAAATTAAATTCTTAAATCGAATATATGTCTCTATATGTTGTTTTTTTCAGAATTTAAAATTTAACCACGAAACTTATATATTGCTCTATTTTTAAATATTGAGCTTTTCCTCTTTGGCTAGGACCACCTTGAAAGTATTACTTCAAGTAATATCTATCAGGATTTTTCATCTGAATTCTATCTATATATACTGTGTAGGCAAAACCAAGACTTCAAAACAAGGTGTACTTCATTTTACGTTACAATTGTTTCCATGTTCAGTTCTACAATTTCAAACATTATATCGTTTGAAAATTTAAAAAAACCAGCATTTCTTCAGACTTTATGAATAAATACACTTTTGGCAATGGAGCATTTTTTGAAGAGAAAGAAAAAAATGGGAAAATCCCTAATGGGAAAAGCATGCGAGAACCATTTACCGTTGCTGTGGTTACAGAAAAGCCCATTTAAATATTAATATATCACCTTATTTTCGTATCCTTATTTAAAAACAGAGTCATGAGAAGTTCCTACAGAGAACCGTAAGCCATTTACAATTTTTTTTATATATATATTTATATAATTTTTTTTTATATATTTATATAATTTATTTTATATATCCCACACACACATATATATATATATATATATATATATATATATATATATATATATATATATATAGAGAGAGAGAGAGAGAGAGAGAGAGAGAGTGAGAGACGAGCAAAGAGAGAAAGATGAGCATTCTCCATGTTTCGAAGTGCTTAATTAAATTTTGAATGTTACATTTTATAAATAACTAGCATGCGTGCCAGGCGTTGCCCGGGTGTTTGGAGGCGTATGCTGAGTAAAAAGAAAAAAAAAACAAAGAAGAAAAAACGGTCAATTTTTTAAAACTTTGACCCCTATTGTGCCCCCTTAACATTTAGTGTTTTGGACTCTAATCAAGTTGTTAAGTTAGATCCATGTCCAATGAACCTATATCTAAACTTTCAAGTGTTTAGACCCAAAAGTGTCGGAGGAGTTTGGTAGAGTTCTCAAGGATAAAATCCTTTAACTTTGACCCCTTAAACGCCAAATTTCTGGCCGAAAAACGATCACAAAGAATTTTCCAAATCTCAGTACCCTGTATATCAAATTTCGAGTCTGTAGACTAAAAATTGACTAAGTTATTGCGTATGGAAATGTACACACACAGACACACACACAGACAAACACACAGACACGTTCACTTTTATAGATATACTAGCATAGGGTGCCCGGCGTTGCCCGGCGTTGCCCGGCGTTGCCTAGCGTTGCCCGGGTATTTGGAGATGTATGTTGAACAAAAAAAAATGGTAAATTTTTAAAAATTTGACCCCTATTATGACCCTTTAAAATTTATTGTTTTAGGCTCAAATCAAGTTAGTAAGTTAGATCCATGTCCAATGAACCTATATCTAAAATTTCAAGTGTTTAGACCCAAAATTGTCAGAGGAGTTTGGTAGAGTTCTCAAAGGCCAACTCGTTGAACCTTCACTCCTTAATAGCCCCAAATTTCTGGCCGAAAACCGATCACATCGATTTTCCCAAATCTCAGTACCCTGTATATCAAATTTCGAGTCTATAGACTTAAAATTGACAAAGATATTGCGTAGGGAACTGTACACACACAGACACACAGATACACCCACAGACAGAAAGACACTTTCATTTTTATAGATATATAGATAGATAGATTTGGATTATGTTTTTTCTTTCTCTGAAAATCTGAACAATGAAATGTTTTTATTCCAATTTTGACCCATTCACATCCAAAAAACAAATATTAAGTAGATTATACATCTAAATTCTATATCAATCAACTTTCAACTCTGTAGACCAAATATTCGGAGAGAAGTTTGGTACAAACTTTTCAAACACACGTCTATAAGGCTACTTCTACACACACACACACGCACACACAACATACACACACATACATACACACACAACATACACACATACATACACGCACATATTTAAACAAACGTTTGGACATTATTTAAAGAGGGCTGGAACATTTAATACGTTTTTCTAATATTGCTTCCGTTTAGCTTAATTTCCGTTTTCCAAATTTCAATTCGGTTTTATTTTTATTTGTGAGCTTAATTTCCATTATCATATTTCAAAGTTTGCCAGGCTAAAGGCCAAGGAAAACTGGGCAAATATTAAAATCTTAAACATGTTATTATATTAATTCCCGTGTTTAATGCACTAATATTTTGTCTTATTTTTACTTATCTATTGATTTTTTCGAAGGTATAATTCGAATATCAAAATATTTCATAACAATGTAAATATTACTGTCTTTCTAACAAATGAAACCTTTGCAAACTTCTCAAATAATTACAAATAATTATATATTTTGAAAATATTGTACAAAACTGTCTTTATATATATATATATATATATATATATATATATATATATTCTTTAGTATATCACAATGATTTTTAACGAGAAATATACTGTTTAAAATGTCCAGATGTATTGAACATATAAAATTAAATAAACTTAATTTTCAACTTTGAATAATATATTAGTTTCTTATATAAATATAACATAAATTTATTAATAAGCATATGTACATACGCACGCACACACATATCACACACACACACACACACACACATATATATATATATATATTTATATAATGCTGTTAGGGATACAAAATTGAAATATTGACATTAAGAAGGGAAGACTTTTATGATTCATGATTAAAAGTAAATTTGTATATATATATATATATATATATATATATATATATATATATATATATATATATAAATATTTATACTTTAATCTTCTCTCCAAAAAGAGGGAAAAATGGGGCAACAGAAGAAGAAAGAAAGAAAATGGGGAGCGAGCTGACCGGTTTTGACCCTCGCTTCTCAAAGCTGTATCTACTAACACATACGGGTCCTCAATTACTGATCATTTACTTAAAACGCCGTCTTGTGCAGCGAACTTTAGCACGGACTCTTTTTCTATTCTTATTCGTGCTCATTCATTATATCACCTTAAGATCTTTGGGACTATTCACGTTCGACTTAGAAAATCTTCTCTTTGCAAGCAAATGGAATGCCTCCTGGGTTTGAAGGTGATTAACCTCTAGGGTATTCGACCATAACGCTGTTTTATTTTAATCGTTTCCCCACTTTTTTTTCTCCCCGTAAATTGAATAAAACGCAATTTTAATCGCATTTTCATTATTTGTTTTAAAAATTCCCTTGATACAGCTTTGAGAAGCGAGGGTCGAAACCGGTCAGTTGCCCCCCCCCCATTTCTCGTTCTTTCCTCTGCTGTTCCCCCCTTCTTGGAGAGAATATTAAAGGAATATATATATATATATATATATATATATATATATATATATTTATATATATACAAATTTACTTTTAATTATGAATCATAAAAGTCTTCCCTTCCTAATTGCAATATATATTTATATATATCGGTTGTATCGATTGGTTTCCTAGATGTAAATCCAATTAAACTCGCTTGTTTGTATAATGGATGTATCATAAACAGACTATATATATATATATATATATATATATATATATATATATATATATATATATATATACTAGCATATACTAACAGGGAGAGCAGACATTAATAAGGATTTAATGATGATTAACAAATGTTTCACATTCCCATATATATTTTTATTGTCATGAAAATCGATCAATTTGATTGCTTTCTCTAGTTGGGGAACCATGGCGGTTCACCGTAAGAAAACATCATATGCATCGCCGAAGTGACTTTGTCTACAATACATTTTAATGTACATTTCATTGTTAATTTCATAAATTATGTTTATATATAATTGGTTGAATTAAAGTTTAAAATGCAAAGTCAAGTATCATGGTAAGCTTGTTTCCTTCAATAATTACAAAAAACAACTTCTCAACTACAAATAACAATGGCTAAAGATACATTACCTGTAAGTACTTCTTTCAAACACCTCGTCTTAACGTTCACAGAAAACATGAGTTGGAACAGATACATTGAGAGCATTGCCAAGGCTGCTGCACAGAAGGTGGGTTCTCTCTACTTTGCTAGAAAGTTACTTACTCATGAAAGTATCCTGCACCTCTACAAGGCCACCATTTTCTCATGTATGGAGTATTGTTGTCACATTTGGGCTGGTGCTCTGCTGCTAGTCTCTTATATGGAAAGGTTTCAAAAGAGAGTTGCCAATCTGATAGTGCCTGAACTATCATCTAAGCTTCGGTCTCTGCCCCATCGACGAAATGTTGCGTCCCTTCTACAAGTTATTTTAAAATTCAATTTTCACCCCAAACAAGGCATAGTGCCACTTTGAAGTAGGGAGCTACTATCGGAGACATAAGTTGCAGGGGTATTATAAAGGGAGATGAGCAGGAAGATATCTGTTCACATTACACTTGGACTTCTGCATGTCAGTACAGTTGGGAAAGCAGAATCCCGAAAGGGAGTTCCAAAGTCTAGCAGTTATGCGGAAGAAACTATTGGAGTGGAAGGCCATCTTACACCTAGGGATCTCTACTGTGAAGGGGTGGGATTTAGCTGCTTCTCGGGTTTTTCTGGGGTAGTCACGTTGAGGGGGTAGAAGTGCTTGTAGTTAGTCAGAACGTTCGCCATTAAGTACTTGTAGAACAGGCAGAGGGATGCAACATTTCGTCGATTACAAACCCTTGTACCCCCTCGACATAAATATCCTCGACAAACCCGACAAGCAGCAAAATCTCGCCCTACACAGTAGAGATCCGTATATTTAAGAAGGCATTGTATCTGATAGTTTTTCCCCAGAACTACATGTCCTGCGCCGTATTACTACCCCTCCACTGCTTTGTGGGCCAAGGTTTTTTTAACCAAAGGCTAAGGGTAAGGTAGCCCTGACAGAAACATTCAGAGGAGCTTAGGCCTTGTTAGCTGCGGCATACATGACCCACCAGCGTGTGGAGTAGTCTCTGGTGCCCAATAACCTAAGTCCCAGTCGTGGATCAAATGACATACATGCATGCATAATACATACATACATACATACATACATACATGTACAGGCATACACACTGCGATGAGTTAAAACGCCTGCGAGATATACGCAAGCGTCCTCGGTCTGTTTGTACATGGGGTTGTGAGGATAGCTGATATGAAAATACTTAAGGAAACTGTGATCACAAATTCAAATAACTTAATATTCACAGCTCAAATAAAATCCCCCCCACATAGCTACACAATGGCATCTTCTTCTAGATATGCTATTATCAGGTGACAATATTCGATCAAACCAGATATATTACTGGGCTGGTAACTTACCAAACAAAAAAAAATGACTACAACAAAACTATGCTATATTATGATTAGTTGGTCAAGTGTTGATAGGGATACTATAATTTATCATCGCTTTTTAAAATACAGACTCTGAGAGATAAGCAAAAGCTTAAATAAATAATCGCATATAGATAATCTGCGTATGTCAGTGAGAAATAAAGCATTAGCTCTAGAAAAGGAACAATTCATTTTTTGAGAAGAAATAAAGTTACGAAAAAAGCACGTAAATTTGATTGCAAAGGTTTTCTAACAGATAATGAATATACTTTGGAGTATGAGTAGTTTATATTGACCCATAAGTTTTGAGATATTCAATCACACTTCTTACCGCAGATCGTTTTAGTTGAATACCGAAAATACATGCAAGTTGATTGAAAGCGCATATACACATTTGCTAACTTGCATATTTTATTCTCTTTCTCTATTTCTTCTGCAAAAACTTCAAAATCAATTTTTTTCATTCTATTCAACTTATGGTAAAGTTACGCATTATAACTTACATTTAAGAGAATAAACAGCTGAAGTGCGTTATATAATGAGTCAAATGAGTTTATTAAACGTCTAATTCTTAAGGATAAAAATACGAATTCATGATTAGAAAATAACATTGAATTTTATCAGAATTTTTCTTGCTATATAATCCTCGAAATTCAGTTTGCATGAGAAGAAAACAGGAAATGCATTTAGTAATATATTTTTGTTTGTTTTTCAAAGTTTACGTCAGTTAATCAACGGGTCAATACTGTTGAAGGTCGACTGAACACATGGAATAAATAACAACAGCACAGAAGTAAAGTAGAACAGATATACAGAAAGCAAGAAAGTATATACATATATTTACATAACGTCCATTTGTATAGTCTAGGGGAGACCATCTCTGGAGAAGGTGTCGGCTAGGTGGTCGTCGACTCTCGATCTCGTGTCTCTCTGAGTCTCACACTGAGGCTATCGTTGGATCGCTTCCGTCTTTACGGTACTAACCTTATTTATATAGCTAACACTTCCCGTATGTTAATTAGGTAGATCCTACCACAACAAATACAACAAATGGCTAGGATTTAGAGTTGACTTAAGTAACATAAATTGACATCTCGTTCGAAGAACATCAAGCATACAAAGATCTCTGTATTATATTCGAGTAGAAAACAATGAAAACATCCACTTCCTCAATTTTGCATATTTTTAGTTACTAACATTTCGCACATGAACCATTTAATATGATTTTTCAATAATCATACCAACTTGTGGTTATTTCTTTACGAGTGGAAAAAAGTCCTTAAATAAGTATATTAATCGATCTTCTGTTGATCGTATTACTATTATTGTTACTCAATAGGAGTTTTCACACAGATCATCATCACAGAATTCTCTTTGAAAACAACCCTGGTTTTTCCTGGAGTCTGAGTGACAATTGTAATCTCTAAGAGCTTTCATACAGGATATAATCAATGATTTATCGCTCTCAACATCTAGTAGTATTTTCTAGATTCTAGGTATCAACAAATCTTCTCATATGTCTAGTATTTTCTGCCTATTTCCAATTACATTTGTGAATGAATTTGCGTTATCATAAGATCTTTAAACCGTTGATTTCTCGCTTGCAAAAACCGTTGGCCTTGATAGTGATTTGGGTAGTAATAAATGCCCCAATGTCCAGTTCTCTTCGACGTTCTCTTCGCACTCATCCAACAAACGTCTGGTTACTTGCCCCTTCATAACTATTTGCTGTACACTATAAGTAATTTATAATTAACCTATTTAAGTTTTCTTTATTCCATGTCACGTTTCTGTATCTTTTTGAAACTTCTATTACAATTTATATATACCCGATTAATGTTTGGAGCTTTTGTGTATTAATCTATGTATTCAAGTGTTTTTCCTAATATTTCAGTTGTTTGCATAACTGTTATCAGCTGTATATTCGCAGTCATTATCTTGAATCAAATGTCTATCATTCTTTTTCCGTGGTTTTCAGTAATGTATCTACTATTATTGACTCTCTTTATCTTCCACACTTTGTTCAGCTCTCTGACTATTTCTGTTTCCTTCATATTAACATTGTGGTTTTCTGGCAAAGCGAAATCTACGATCTGAAAAAAACTGTTCATTTTGAAAATGACATGATTAATATGACATCCGGTCTTCTTGTTTGGATAGGTTTATATATGATCTGTTGGGTCGATGTTTCTGCATTCAAGTATTATGTCGTTTATCGTGTCGTTTCTTTATTTATAGCGTCGTTTTTTTGCTCTTTTCTCATAGCATGTCGATATTGGTCTTAATATAGTTGGTTATAACCGCGTTTTTTTTGTGCGCCTGTTATTTATCAGTTTAGTAACCTGTTCAAGTTTTTCCGTCTATCTCATCTTTATTCATTCTCATGAATCATCTGTGTAGCAATTTTCTTTCATAGTTTTATGTTTTATCTTTTGACTCTCTGTTTTCTGTTTTGTCCAATTTTACAATGTCTTATCCTTTCTGTGTTTTGCGTTATTATATTTTTTCTAAATTTTTGTGTCATTTGTTTTCTATGTAAAGCAATTTATTTCCTCCATCTTATCGTTTCACGTAGAGTCGATGAACATTATCCTTTCCGTGTTGCGCATGGTACCTGGCTATATGTTTCCTGCACGTATGGTCGAGATGCTTTGAGTTTTCTTTGTTCCAGCTTATGAACGATCCAGAGTATATTATTAGCGATACTCTCCATATGTTTATACATTTTCTTAAGGTCCTTCTCTATAATCAATATTTAAGAGTTATTTTATTCTTTTTAAGAATTCTTTACTAATTTTCTATTTCATTTCTGTTGATTTGATTATGTTGATCAGCTGTAGAACCTCCAATTATTTGTAGGTCATAATCTAGAGTCATGATCTCCACTTGGTTGGGTAATTCTTAACTTTCCATTGTATCCGCCTTATAAATATCAGTTCGCACTTTTCATTTCTGAAAAATCTGATTGAGTGCATTAACGTCAATAATTATGTGTTGTGCCTTGTGAACAGTTTCAGGTCGTTCATATACTTCGATGGTTCAGGTTTTATTTTGTATTGTTAGACTTGTATCCGGCTTGGCATTTGCATAGTAAAGTAAAAGACGGCATCATTATGGTGAAGAGCATCGGTTATAAGGAAATCCCCTTTTGCATTTTTATCTTAGTTATGTATTGCCTATCAGTTGTCAATTCAAGTCTCCATGATCTCATTTCTTTTTCAATCAACTTTATCAGTTTGTCTAGTATTTTGTAAATCTTCAAGCCTGTCACATTTTCAGAGTAAATCCAATGCGATGGATATATTTTCTTCCTTGTACCGATTTCAGAATATTTGTGTCTATCTGTAGTAAATCCTCTGTTTCCCCTTTTCTACATTCGCATTTTTAGTGTTCCCGTGCAAGTAGTTCGCGCTTATTAAGCCAACGTTTCTAAAGAATAAGTTTCGTTTCGTCCGCTGTTTTTTGTTTCGTTGGTAATCAGTAGACATTCTATAAATTTATCATCCGTTTCCCATAGCCATGTTCTATGGGGTGGTTTCTACAATAGCATTTCATTACCAGTCAGATGGTAATACGATTGTTCTTAAAGTATTGAATGTTTCACTATGAGAAATGATGTTGTTCAAATATATTTTAATTCGTAATAAAGTTGATTTGGAATCTTTCTCTCTGATAGGTTCATAAGAGTAGTGGTTGATGGGCAGAACTCAGAGGCCCACAGTATTAATACTGGAGTCCCCCAGGGGTCCATCCTGTGCCCAACTCTCTTCCTTATCTACATCAATAATCTCCCAAAACACATACTTAAATCATTCGTTGACATCTATGCTGATGACACGACGATCTATGGCAACACAACAAACGCCGTAAATGACAAAGTTCTCTCTAATTCTCTCTCCTCTGATCTTCAGCGAGTAGTACAATGGGGAAGAGGTGGCTGGTCACTTTTAATGCATCTAAAACCAAGCTTCTATCTTTACAGCATCAACGCTCTGATCCCCATCTGGCATCAGTTGAAATGGATGGCTCTCGTCTTGGAGAGGCTCCATGTTTTGACAAGCTTCTGGGTTTGACCTTTACTCCTGATCTGAGATGGAACACTTACATCAAATCTGTTGCCAGGGACGCTGGAAAAATGGTGGTCTCCTTCTACCGCTCCAGAAGATATCTCACCAATGATGCAATTCTCTATCTGTATAAAAGCCAAGTACGTCCAAAGATGGAGTACTGCTGCAATATCTGGGCAGGGGCTGCTAAAAACAGCCTATCGTGCCTTGACAGAGTACAAAATAGACTTCGTAGTTTGGTGGGGGATGCCCTTTTCTCTTCCCTGCAGCCTCTCTCCCACAGAAGAGACGTTGCGAGCCTATCTTTGTTTTATCGTTATTTCCATGGCAAGTGCTCGTCAGAGCTCCAATCTCTTGTCCCCCTGGTCAATCTTTCACGAGAAACATCCGTCTGGCTGAAACTACTGTCAAAAAATTTCCCCACTCTTTATCTGTGCCTAAATCCAAACGTAGATTCTATGAGCAGAGCTTCTTTCTCAGAAGTGCGCGATTGTGGAACTCTCTTCCGTTTACCTGTTTCCTACGTGACTACAACTTGGATGTCTTCAAATCCAACATAAACAAATTCCTGACAAACCGCCCCCTTAAGTAAGACACTATATCAAATCTCCAATACTAATTATTACTACAATACTATCTCATTGATTACTGTACTTGCAATAACCCTTATTCCTGAGTGGCCTCCGGGCCTTGATAAGTGGTGACCCCCATGTAAAAAAAATCTTAAGTTTGTGAACAATAATAAAGTTACATAAAATTTGTTATTTAGAATAAACAAATACTATCACAGTTTTAGAAAACACTGGAAGGATGTATCTGGAACGTCAGTTTGAAAACAGAGGAGAAGTTTTTATATGTACACGTAAGCGGCCAAAACGACTGATAGCCAAGGCGCTAGTGTTTGATCATCAGTCGGGGAAGCATTATGACTACCTAACTAAAGACAATGTAAGACTTTAGAGAAATCCGTAGCAACTTCGAGGGAATCTATCAAAAATATATCAATGTTATATAAAAGAAAATTGAATTATTTCGGAGGAAGAATTATGTTTGCAGCGTAGAAAATCTGGAAGAACTATCATACAGTCTTTCTATCGTTGAATCATTGAGAAGAAATGTTGTCCTGAAAACGTCAAGCAATCACTTTTCGTCATTTGAGAGAAAAACTTGTCCTTGAAATTGCAATTTAATTATTTAGTCAAAAATAAACTTATGTTGCAAAGACAATTCATTATATTCATATTGAAAGCTAGCAGCCGCGCCCTTCGGCACACACAGCGCTGAGCCAAACGCAAAATCGAGTACACTCAACATCAAGTACACTCAACATCAAGTACACTCAACATCAACGCTTACCCTGTGAACTCTGAGTATGGGAAATTCGCATATTCACAAATCATTGAAAAATAAAAATACCCTAAGAGCAAGGATAATTAGTAAACGTATGATAAATGATGGTTAAAATTATTACTCAATTTGTCTGGATTCGAACCTGGAATCTTCTGATCTGTAGTCAGATGCATTATCCATTGCGCCACAAGTCCCATCCGTACGCCGAAAGATGCAACCGTGACTGTATACAGACAGTGCTAAATTCCGTTGACATGGACAGGTAACCTTTTCTACAAGAAGAAACGGCCCCAAACTCCTTATTTCAAGTTTTTTTGTGTGACTCGGCGTTGTTCGTTACGAACCATATATAAATAAGGACAATCTAGAGACTCACACGTTTCAGGGGGAAAACATTTTCAATTCGGCCCATCCGTTCGAAAGTTTTATTGGTATATATATCTATATACATATATATATATATATATATAAATAAATAAATATTTAGAATTGTATTAATATATAGATAACATTACCATCAAAATGAAAGTGTTGTAAGAGGTCGATTATAAGATTTCGACTACCTTAATTAACAAAAAAATATGTGATGAGATCGAGTTGTTATGTTTACAGGTAGACCGAAGAAAATGCTGTTGCTACACCTGATACTTCCATAAGTGCTGGTGATGATTGTACTCGTCAGCAACAGTAGCATTCGAGTGCCTACATATTGAACCTGGCCAAAACCGAACTGAGTAAGGATAAAACGTACGTGCTCATATAGAATAAATTAAGGTACATCTGCTGACGCGTTGCCTGTGTTAGATTGACGTCAACTAGGGTGGAATGCGCATTGAGAGATACTAATAAGTATATTCCGTACACTGCGTTAAGTTCATCCAAAGTATTGCTTGCTTTATTGTAGGATTTTGGATCCTGTAAACATTCTTACTTAAAACAAAAATATTATTTTATAACATATAACAAATAGTTTATCGCAACATATTTTAATATATATTAACGATTCTATGTGATCTTAGACGTGAACAATTTTTGGAACACATTTTGCCAGAGTTGATTCATGGATTTGTTGCATTTGGCAATTAAGAAGAGCTAATTTTCTACCCGTATATGAACGGCTCCTTATGTTTGGAAATGTATGAGGGGGTTAGTTGTTTCTGTCTGTGTATGCAGGGCTAGTTTTGCCTACTCGTTTATCAAGGGTTAGTTCTGTCTGTCTGTGTATGGAAGGATAGTTCTGTCTGTCTGTGTATGGAAGGATAGTTGTATCTGTCTGTGTATGGAAGGATAGTTGGATCTGGCTGTGTATTAAGCGATAGAGATGTAAGTGCTAATTTGAGTGCGGGTCTATGTGATGTGTAATTATATTCAAAGGTAATAGGGACGTGTAGTTTAAGAATGTAAATGTATTAATTTGCATATGAGGTAGATAGCTGCATTAAGAAGAACAAATTAATGAGAGTCAGCGAGTGGAGTATTTTGCATCGGCGTTTAAATGTTGTGCTAATGACAACGTGTTTTCACGGTACATTTTATTTGATATTTAAGGTGTTCACATTGAATGATCGAAAACAAAATCGCTTTATCAAACAAGATACGCACGCACATATACACACAAGCGAATATAAAGACAGATCAGCTTAAATCAACCGCACAGACGGCGAGGAAATATATATATACAGATAGAAGTATTGTCTTGGCATTAACACGTACAAAGGAAAATACATAAGCAGAATACTAAATAGCGGTAGACGTATACAGACAAAATAGTGTAAGACAACGAACAAACGACAAACAACAACGGCAGCGCACACGGACGCGATCGTCAAGGTGCGTTCTGACATCGTCGAGGTTGTCATCGTCGTCGTCATCGTCGACGTCGTCCTAGTCGTCGTCGTCGTCTTCGTCGTCGTAGTCAACGTCACAGCCGTCGTCGGGAGTGGCACAGGGCAGCGGCGGCATCTTACCCGTCGTCGTGTTCGGAAAACAGAGGAGAGACAACGTGCACATGGAGCCTTCTCGCAAGCGGCTCCTCGGTCCGATGCATCTGCTGCTTGTCTCTCGCTCCTGGACAGGGTTCAAAAGAGAGTCGCCAACCTGATAGGTCCTGAACTGTCATCTAGGCTTCAACCTCTGTCCCATCGACGAGATGTTGCATCCCTCTGCCTGTTCTACAAATACTTTAATGGTGAATGCTCTGACGAACTGCAAACACTTGTACCTCCCCGACGTAACTACCCCCGACAAACCCAACAAGCTACTAAGTCTCATCCCTTTACAGTAGAGATCCCTAGGTGCAAGAAAGCCTTTTACTCCAATAGTTTTTTCCCCAGAACTGCGGGTCTTTGGAACTCCCTCCCGGGATTCTGCTTTCCCAACTGCACTGCTATGCAGAAGTTCAAGTGTAATGTTAACAAACATCTTTCTACTCATCTCCCTTCATAATGACCCCGCTAATTAAGTCCCTGATAGTGACCCCCTGCTTCAAAGTGGCACTGTGCCCTGTTTGGGGTGAAAATTGAATAAAAAAGAAAAGAAAAAAAAGCATAACAATACACAGAAACAGATGCATACACACAAAATATGTGCATGTAATTATGTAAAACAGAATCACATATGTAAGAACGCATAAAGAAAATATTTACGGACAACAACACACTTCATACACGTAACGAACCCACAATATGTGAAATAATACACTAACCACTCACATCTGCACGTACAACAAAACATTTATAAATAATATGTTAAAACACACCTATAAACACACTAGAAAAAGGAAGTAAACTAACTAATGCACCCATGCTTACTCACAAAGATAATACGTAGTAACATTATTACACAACGTCACACGACTGGATACGCATCAAAAAGTACATAGTACAACAATAGACAAGGACACACGCGTGCACGCATATAATAGACATAAGTTGGCACAATAAGCACATAGAATAAGCCATATATATACATATATACACGCACAAAGTATATATGTGCGCAGAATTTTGAACACACGTTTACCCGCAAACACGCTAAACTAAACATCGTCTGAAGATCTCTAAAAAACTGTTCACATTTTAAAATCAAATTTAATTTTCCAAGATACAATTTAAAAAGATTCAATAAAACAGAATTTAACATCTTTTTTTTCTCGTTTTGTTTTGCGTCAGAGAAACTAATTGCTTTTTATTCAATTATTTTGCTTAAAATAAATAGAAAAAACATTTTTTTAACGGTCTTTTATGAGTTTAGTAATTGAATTTTCACACTCACATTCCTTTCAGCTCGACGATCGCATCGTTGTTGACTCTAGATAATGTTTCTAAAAGAAGAATGTCATTGTTTGGTAAAACCTTAACATATCTACAAAAAGTATGTGTATGCATATAATGGTTAACTTCGATTATAATAGTGAAGTACACTAATGTTCACATACACTTGATGCAGACAACGTCCCGATAACCCTATTCTAATATTATTAACAATACCGACTAGCATAAATTTTTGCTCATACACTTGAAGAAAAAAAATCTTGTAATCACAAAGTTCGTTTTTCATGTAGAGTAATGCAGCATTTTATGCGTGTTTCTAATTTTTTCAGATAAATAAAATCTCGCATGCTAATCCCATGGCCTAAAAGTTCAGTTTTAAATTGCATGCATATGCACGTGTTTGACAGAAAGATTCCTGTGTCGACAAGACATAAAAAAAAGATCAGACGTCTCATTGACTAAAACATTGTATAAGAAATAATCAACATGAAACCAGTAGGTTGAATAATACATTTTATAATACGAAAATCACATTTTATAGGCTTATACGAGCCATTCAAATTATATTTATGTACACGCAATTAACATTACAAAATTGAATACGAGGACTATAAAACAACTCACAGGCATAACAAAAGTTGCACTGGATTAAGAATCGACCAAAATGTCGAATGCAAGAATTTGAAATATAATTATCATAAAGTATCGATAATAAATATAAGATGATTTTCTACCAATAATGAACATAAAAAAAACATTCGTATTGAAAATATTTTTGATTGACAAGACTTTTTTTTGTTTGCTTATCTTAGGAAAAGAATAATAAGACGTTGATGCTACTATTATACATATTTTGGTTACGTTTGATATTTTGTAACAAAAAATTAATCCAAATAAATTTGTTTTTGTTTTCGTGACACAATTCTGAAATGTATACTATTTAATTTGCGTATGAAGAGAGAAAGTGCGTTAAAAAAGACGAATTGGGTGGACAGCGTTTTATATGTTCGGCAGCTGGGAAAACACATTGAAGCAAAGAGTTGGTGCGAATCGCGGCATCAGTGAACGTGAATGCAATATTTTGTATTGAGATTACAGATAAAATGAGGGAGGGATGGAATTGCGTCTACAACCAAAATACGCACGCCCATATGTACACATGCGAATTCACATACGAACCAGCTCCAATCACATGCACCAATACTGGCAGAGGCACATATAGACGCACGCATATACACACGTGTGTGTCCACCCCGACATGCACAAAAAATAATGAAGTTTTTGTCCAAACATCAGATATTTCAACAAGCATAAAAAATTCAACAATTTAAATTCAGGTCAGACTCTAACGCAACAACCTGCTTTAATACAAACTTAATTTAAATAATGTCCATAATACCATGGAACACATACAGTAGTGTGGGGACGATTAATCTGAATCGGAATTGGGAATCAGAAAAATCGTAACTTTTAGGTGTATCGGAATCGGTGTGGGAAAATTCAGAAGTTGTGAATTGCGCAATACAAAACATAAAAGAAGAATGTAATATTTTAACATTCACAATCGCACAATTACGGGGATGTCGACTGATGACTAAAAGAATGTCGACTGATGACTAAAAGAACGTCGACTGATGACTAATAAGAATGTTGACTGATGACTAAAAGAATGTCGACTGATGACTAAAAGAATGTCGACTGATGACTAAAAGAATGTCGACTGATGACTAATAAGAATGTTGACTGATGACTAAAAGAATGTCGACTGATGACTAAAAGAATGTCGACTGATGACTAAAAGAATGTCGACTGATGACTAAAAGAACGTCGACTGATGACTAATAAGAATGTTGACTGATGACTAAAAGAATGTCGACTGATGACTAAAAGAATGTCGACTGATGACTAAAAGAATGTCGACTGATGACTAAAAGAATGTCGACTGATGACTAAAAGAATGTCGACTGATGACTAAAAGAACGTCGACTGATGACTAAAAGAATGTCGACTGATGACTAAAAGAATGTTGACTGATGACTAAAAGAAAAATAAACAACAAAAAAATTGCAGGAATGTCGACTGATGACTTTTAAGCTGGTGTCGATATGGCAGGGGTTTGTTAATTTGATGGCAAACGAAATGAAGAGTAGAAAAAAAACAAGAAACAGTCACTGTTCGGAAAGTAAGTGCAATAAATGCATTTTTTTAAAACAGAAAAAGAGGCGATTCAGATTTTTTTTTATTTGTTTGTTCTTTTGCGCTGGTGCCGGATAGTGCGTAGGTCGGATAGAGTTGAACTGTAATGACATTGCTAAAAAGTAACGATCACGTAACATAGAGAAAGCCAGTTTACCATTGGTATAAAAAAAAATATTCAGCTAAACTGTATTTATATGCTTGCTTCATCGCTGAGAGAAAATAAAACGGCTAATTGCACGCCATTTTAGCATTGCATTAGAGATCAAAGTAAATATTGACCTACTTCAAATAATTCAGTTAGTAAAAAATGCCTCTACGACAGTGATTTTAATCTCAAATAGATCTTTCCTATTCACTCGAAGAAGCTTTCATAAAAGACTACGTTAAAACGTAAAACAGATATTCGAATTCTATGTTTTAGAGGTAAACGATCATAACAGAAATTCTACGGATATATTAACTAGGAAAATGTTAAAGAAATATTTATTGATAAAATGTTTCTTTTTATTATATTTCTCATGGTGTTTGGGTTAAATTATAATAAAACGTCATTTGAATTTATAATGATTTCATCGTTTTCTGGTTTCGTTTCAATTCCTCTTGCGTCTATTTTGTTCATTCTTTTTCCTTCTTTGCCGGGAAGATTAAAAGTCTTCGAGATGCCAATTAGTGTCCATTAAATGTCTTCTCTGGTCGGTTTTACACTTCTCACTTTCGCATTAACTTCAACCACCCGATAATTGGTCGAATAAAATCGTCCAACTGCAAAGCCCCTCGACTGTTCTTTCCTGCGATCACAAAAAGCGAACGGTATTTAATCGATATTTTCATTGATTGTTTGATTAGTCCAACATCCGTTCAATGTCTTGCATTCTTTTCCCTTTTGCAATCAACGAATACCATCGAATCACGCGTGAAAGACATCGTTTATGTAAACAACTATTTCTGCAGCAAACATCAATATGAAGTTTTCCAATTGAAAACCTGTATTGTAATGGATTTTCTGGGAGACTGTTAGTTTTTTTTACATGGAGGTCACCACTTATCAAGGCCCAGAATCCACTCGTGGATAAGGGTTATTGTGTGTACAGTAATCAATGGGATAGTATCGGAGTAATAGTTAGTATTGGAGATTTGATAAAGTGTCATTACTTAAGGGGGCGGTTCATCAGAAATTTGTTTGTGTTGGACTTGAAGACACCAAAGTTGAAGTCGGGAGGGAAACAGGCAAGCGGCAGAGAGTTCCACAGGCGTGCAGTTCTAAGAAGGAAGCTTTGTTCATGCAATCTACGTTTTGATTTAGGCACGGATAAAGAGTGGGTGAAATTATTGATAGTGGTTTCAGCTAGCCAGGTGTTTTTCGTGAAATATTGGCGAAGGGGGACCAGAGAATGGAGCTCAGATGAGCTAGTTAGAAAGTGGGGGAGAGAAATAAATAGTATGAGATATTTCTTAAGCAGAATCTAAGTCAAGTAACACATGTTGTTTTGTGTGAAAATTGAGAGTCTCTTCAGTTGCATATATTAACCAATAGCTACTAATACTTAATTATCATTGAAAATGTTTGTAAATGTACAGTATTTGAACTAAAATTGCCCAAATAAACAAAAAAGTGCTCTATAATAAACACCGTGAGCCAATAAAAGTGTTACATGCGAAGGGCTACCCCATTCTCATGTAAGAAAGAAGGCGGACTAGATAAGTAAAATGATATTAGGAAAAGGCTAGAATCGAACTTTTGAGGCATTAGGCAAGTGTACAGAAAATGGATAATTGAAATCCTAGGAACGCAGTCAATTGTTAATATTATTTATGTGAGAAAAAGAGTGCTTGCCAATTCTTTTAGAAATAGTTGGATATAAAATATGTCAGTTAAAAGAATGGACAATGCGAGTATATAGATAATGATTTAAAATAGGTCAGATATTGAACTATTAAAATTGGGAATTCTTTGTTTGCCAAAGGTGTGTTTTGAGAGACACATGTAAAATTCCCGTGAAATTTATTCACGTTGAAGAGCCACAGTCTGACGTCAAAGAGGATTTCGATATATTGAGATGGGGTTCGAAGTTAGGAGATAATCAGAGTCACACTCACAGCGAGAGAGAGATAGATAGAGAGAGAGAGAGAGAGAGAGAGAGAGGGGGGTCAGAAAATGAAACTGATGTGCTTAGAGGTAAAAGGTGGAAGAAAGACCATATATACAAGTTTGAATTCCTACATCATCTATCGGCCGCTTGGGGAATTAAGAAATCATCTAATATTTTGTAACTGTTTGTTTTCGTGTTGTCATTCTACCAACTGAAAGGTACATGTGTTTATTATCATCTGTAACGAACTTTGTATAACAAAGTATTATGTGTTCCACACTTAAGTAATTTATCTCCCCTCTATCTGTGCTAACAAGAACTGTTGTGTAAATGTCTCATCACCGTATAAATAATAATATAAAGTCCCCCAGGATCGTCGCAGTCGTCATCGGGATGTAAACAGAATAAAATTGTCACTGTCTCAGCATTGTCATTATCATCCTCGTTCTGAGTCCCCGTTATGTGTGTCTCCAATATGTACTAGCTACTCAACAAAATTATAAATCACTACGTTCTTCTGAAAAGATCAATTCCAGTGTAAATCCTTAATTAGAAAAGGAAGTTGTATGGGATTAAAAAGTTTAACTCATGTCCAGGTACCCTACATCTAAAATGTAACGTGTTTAGGCCCAAAATTGGCGGAAGAGTTTGGTAGAGTCTACAAAAGTCAACTATTCCAACCATGACCTCTTGGCAGCAGTATTTTTGCCCAAAATCTGATTAAAAAGCTTGCTGCCTGTCTGACTACCCTTTATGTAAAATTTCAAATGTTTAGATCCAAAATTATTGAATAGTTTGCTAGAGACCGCAAAGGTCAAATCTTTTGAACTTTGACCACCATTGGCAGCCAGATTTCTGTCAATAAAAACAATTAAAAACTCGCGTTATGTCTTAATATTCTTTATGTAAAATTTTAAATGTTCAGAGCAAAAATTAGCTGAGTAATTTGGTAGAGACCGCAGAGGTCAAGTTTTTTTAAAGTTTGAACTCAATTTTGACGCATTACCATTTATTGCTTTGGGCTCAAATCAAACAGACAGACAATTTCAATTTTATAGATATATAGATAGATAATTATCAATGTATACCTAGGATCGAATTAATGAAAAAAATCCATTTTTCTAAGAAACAAAGCACAGCTATTTTATTATACGATAGCTTGGTGGTAAAATATCATTTTAAACGTAAGTATTACTGTGAGTTCATGTATTTATTTTTTTTTATCTTAATAAACAAAATATATAAAAGGAAATGTTATATTGCAAGGAAAAAACAATATGATAATAAAATCGTGAAAAACTTAAAGTGATTAAACTCTAAACTTGACCCGCAAAATTTGTATTGAAAAAACGAAAAAAAAAACTTAAAAAAACATCATAAACATCGGCCGCTCAGGATATTTCCTAATGTAAATTTCGCAAGATACGAAAGTCGTGGCGGCAGGCATTTCCCAGACTATCCAAAATGAGAAGAGTGCAAATTTAAATGCACGCAAGGTAGTGCCAGGAATATATATATATATATATATATATATATATATATATATATATATATATATATATATATATATATATCTTACTAAATAAGAAAGTGTCTGTAAGAAAGCGAGATATTTATTTGAGATCGTTTTGAGAGTCTACATTAAAAAGTGAAATTCGTCTTGTCCAAGATTCGTTCATTTAGTCATCTCATTTTGGACGCTAAAAATAAACATTTAAAAATAAAATCCGTCTTGTTTACTATGGTTTGTTCATTTAATCATATAATAATTAAGGACACTTAAAACGTTAGGAAAATCAAGTTCGTCTTGTTTTCTAAGATTCGTTCATTGAGTCATAATTTCAGACTCTGAAAACAAACATTTAAAATGTTCGTCATTTTTACTAAGATTCATTCATTTAGTCATTTCATAATGTTGGATGCTATAAAAACAAGCAAACAAAAAAAAAAACAACAAAAACAAAAAAAAAAACAAACGTACAAAAAAGGAAGTTTCCTAAGATTCGTCCAGTCAGTCTTGTCATCAGTTTGGACGCTAAACACACACATAAAAAGGGAAGTCCGTCTTGTTTATCAACATTCGTTCTTACTGGCATTAAATTATTGAGGACGCTGGAAATATACATTATAAAAGCAAACAAGGTCGTTACGTTTAGTAAGACTAGGTTTTATAATCAAGAACGCTCACGATGCTAAAACTAACGACCGAACAGTCGATGTTTAATCGGTGAAAACATTAAATAAAGAATGTTAGACAACTTATTTCTAAAGCTTTGTTACGAATACTTTTTTGTTGAGGAAAAAGTAAATGTTACGGCAAGGCAATGTAAACGGCCGTCGTTAATCTCTCCGAAATGCGACGTTAGGAAAGTATATTTTTTCAAACTATGCGCGGCCATATCGTGTGTGTAGTTAAATTTGAGAGTATCACTACGAAAAGATATGATTGAATTCTTACATATTTTTTGCAGCAAAATGTAGTAAGCAAAAATCAGGAACAAAGATAGTAAATAGTCAGTTTCGCCCTGCAGCGCTCACCCCTAGAAGAGAGGGATTTCTTGGCTGTAATGATCGTAGAGAAAGAAGAATGAGGCAGAAAAAAAGTAGAAGAAAACTCGCTTCTCGCAGATTCGTGGTTCGTCACAACTTATCCCTGAGTGGCTTCCGGGCCTTGATAAGTGGTGATCACTGTGTAAAAAAAAGAACAATCTAACCGTCACAACCACTTACACAGCATCTGCAGGACACTGCCTGACTGCTTCCCAGCGTCCTGCCTATATAGTGGCCGGCAATTATATATTTGCATAATCGCGCGAGAGCACACACGATTCTGCGAGAATTTCATAAGATAAACACCAATAAAAACTCATGGGCGCCATCTTGGAACCCTCATCCACTCTCTTCCCCTCGGCCTGCAACAGAACAACAAACGTATCCGAGGTAAGCTCTTTATCCCCCCCCCCATTTCGGTTATTTCCAATTCCGCTACATTTTTATTTAGTTTAATATTCAGGAAAATGTTGATTCATGTAGAAGTAGAGTCCATGTTAGTGAAGATGCGCGTGTTTGTTTTTAGTATGATCTGTAAACCGAAATAACAGATTTTTATGTTTTCAGCCAATGAAAATGCTCGGAATATAAGTGGGGAGAAATCATGATTTTTGAAGGGAAGTGTAAAGGTAGTTGCATGTCTATCAGTGTATGATGCAGTTTTCGTAAATTTGACAGCTCTCTTTTAAATTAATTGTTACTTATGGAGTTTAAGAATCGTGTTACGGTCAAAACTATCCGGACGGTTCAATTAAACGCCGGTGTATGCCGAACAGAAAATTATTTGATTCTTTTTTCGCGGAAACGCAGACTAATTTTTGCAATCAAAAGTATATTTTTGTCCGTACTAAGCTAATGCAATGATTAATTAACTGAAAAATAAAACCAATCTCAATGAAAAAAATAATTTAAAATAAAAACAATATTTGTGAATGATTATTGGAAAAAAATTTACGAAGTTTTTGGATAATGAAAATTATTTCATGAATAGACTTTCTTGGATAAGAAACAACTGACAGCAAACAGTTTTTGAAAAATATTTTTTATAATTTCTTGTTATGATATTTTGTGATTGCATTTTATGATATTTTATTTTATGTTATTAAATTATTCTTTTGCCGACTGTTATCTTCCTCTTTGTAGTTGTTGTTACACTGTCTCGACCAACTAATACTCTGACCTTCTTAAGAGGACGAGGTAGCGACTATATTTTTATAGTCGTTATTCTTCTACCACATTCTCGTTAACTCGTCCTCTTAAGAAGGAGGATAATAGTCCACAAAAATATGAATGCACAAATTATGAAACCTCATCTCAAATAATTAAAAAAATATATAATATTTTATTTCTTTTGTTTGAATCGAGATAAATATTAAGATGGGAAAAACGTTTTCTTTATTATCTTTTCTATTAACCTTGAAGCGCTCAGTGTTTCGGTAATTTTTAGCGTTTTTTCGAAACCCCATGGACACTTTATCAATATCACGAGCCTTGTATCACATTAGTACCTATTAATTAACAGTTTTATGTAGTTTTCTCCATGTACGAAAACCAACATTCTAATGCAAGCACAGATGTATTTCATCCAATGAGTAATACTAAGCCAACCGTGATGTATGCCATTTTCTAAATACTCCAAACAATAAAACAAATGTTGCTAGATCAACAAAAAAAATAATTATCTTCACGGAAGTCATGGGAAAAATCTTTCATGGAAAAATAAAATTGTCGACCGAGAATAGACGGCATGATACCATTTCCGTTTGACGAAAAACAGTTTCCTTTTTTTTGTTGCGGACCATCTATTAATTAGCCAGTTGTGTACAAATCCTAAGAGCGATGGGAACCTTCCATTATGATTGAAATTGACGAAATTTTTAATGAGCAAGATCAGAAGATGCGCCGCTGTACAACATGCTAATTACCTATACAAGTCCAACAGGACTGTTGCCAGCATCATTAAAATGCATCGCTGAATTGCATCCAAAAACAGGAACATGTCCAGGGTGACGTAAACACAGTTTCCAGCCACGGTTATGGTTTTAGTGTGGTTTTAAGTGCCACCGCACATCTTCGAAGTCGGCTTGAAAGTCAACACCAACGTGTATCTTGATGTGTTGAAGAGTGTAGTGTTCCCATGGTAAAATCAGGTGGCTGCTGGCAGACCCTGGTTGTGGCAGCAGGACCTGGCGCCTGCCCACAAATCCAAAGAGACCCAACAAAAACACGTGGATGATATCGTGAAGAGCACTAAAACGTTTCTTTGTACAACACAAGAGTAGGAACTAGTAACACGACTGTCAGGTTCAAAGAGGATGTTGCTTCAGAATACTATATCTATTGAAAATTTCCTTGCGCACCTTGCAACAGAGTGTAGTGGATTGGCTTAAAGAGAGAGTATCGCTGAATGAACGCTCGCCTAGGGCTTAGGATATAATGGGAGATTTGTAGGAAGTTTGGGTGAAGTGTGCTGGAAAATGGTTTGGGAATGTACCTGATTAGGTGGGAACAGATAGGGATGGCAACGTAAAGGCATGTTTAGACAAAAATCTGATGGAAATCAATTGAAACGTAATCGTCTACATTTAATAGGAACAGACAGTTTAATCGAACCTTCATCTCTTGGAGGATTCCCAACCAGGATTAAAGGCCTTCTCCAAACTTAACTTATACTCGTCTCTTTCGACACACCGGGACGGTGGCAAATATATTCTATCTTAAAAAAGAGGGTATAACAACAAGTACAACAATACCGATAACATACCGACGATACTTAGTAAGGTTATTCATTAAAATTATCTAATTTCAAATATGTTTTTTTTGTTTAAATAATGATAATACTTACTAGCAGAACCTGTGAAAATTCCACAGTAGTTTAAAACATCATCACATAAGCAAACAATAGAAAGTCCTTCAATAGAATAATTAGTGTAATATTAGTTCCGATCAGACAGTAAATGAAAAATGAAATATCCTTCTAAGCAAATATGGAGAACTGCTTGAGATATATTACTGCAAGAAATAGAACTATAGTAAGACATCACCAGAAATTATGATTTAATCAAAGTGACTTGTAAATCAGTTAATAATAACTATGCCATAATCTTTTCTTGATAATCTGATAATTTGGCATGGAATTAATAAGATTTGATAGAAACATGTTAGATGTCAACTTTTGCAATTTTTTCATAGTGGTAAGAAAATGGAATAAATCAGTAAGAAGTGCAATTCTTGGAGTTTGCTTAAGGAAAAAAATAAGTGTAGAATGCTGGCAGATGATATGGCAACACTTGCAAATATATATATTTCATAAGATAGTTTATTTATTTATTTTTTTTATTAGCAGTCCTC